>NW_015150895.1:522669-527225 GCF_000732505.1 Cyprinodon variegatus
TATATATATATATATATATATATATATATATATATATATATATATATATATATGGAAGACATTCAACTAATGCTGACTAGACTGATGTGTTATGAGCCAGAAGCTGGAGCATTTCCCTGTCTGTGTCCATCTTTAAGCAGGTTAGCCGTCCCACACCTAACATCCCTCTTATTTTGACCTCTGATTGAACTCTCTATGCTCTTTGCTGTTTTGTTTTCATGTTTGGATCGATCACAAACCTCCAGCATCTCCAACTGGATCATCCAGAACCATCTATAGGCTGCGAGGATCCATGTGAAGGAACGCGGGTCAGAGGAAGGACGCCATCTACTGCGGCGTTCAGATTCCTCCAGCTCTGATTGTGTTTCCTCCTGCTCTGCTGAATCTAACTGACCTGGTTGGAATTTAATAAGCCGCTCCGCTGACCTTTTCAACCATCTTTCATTCATTCACTCTTTCCAGCTCATCCTCTTCCTCCCTTCTCCTCTTTCACAGCCTTCCTCCTCTTTTCTTTCTTAATCTTTGATGGCCTTCCTCTGGCCAACTCTGGTTCCTCCCCCCCTCCCTCTCCCATCATCTCATCTCTCCCTCCATGTCTCTTCTTCTATCTCTACAGGAAATGGCTTTCTTTCCCCGTCCAGAGGGTTGGAGAGCTGCTCTCACTGTCCCAAACAAAGAGGTCACTGTGTGAATCCTCCAAAAACACAAAGAAGAAAAGGAAGGCAGATAAACATCAGAAACCTTCTGTGATACAAACGCACACAGTCTACCTCCGCTGCACGCACGCACACAGCATCTCTCTGACATTTCCTACGCTAACCTCCCCGGCAGGGTGGGAGCTCGGCGGTTCAGCTCAGGGTGACGGAGTGCTGCTTATTACTCTACTGCAGGGGTGCTCGTGCACATCTGCAAAGAAAGATGGAGGCAGGTTGATGAGCTGCATGCAAATGACATGTAAAGGTATAAAACTGCGATACTTAAAACCGGGGGCTGAGATAAGAGATTTGAAAATGAGGCACTCTTGGAAAGCGGGCTCCTGAACCGCCGGAGATGAAGCTCAGAGATACAGCGGATCGAGGTTTTCCCTCCGTCCTCCTCCTCCGCCCTGCAGGAGCTGCTGCAGATGACAGCCAGATGCAGATAGCAGCCAGTCTCAGCAGCTGAGTGATGAGCACCTCCTCGGCTCGCTCTCCTCTTCCCCTCACATTTTTCTTTTTCTCTGCCAGGTTGGGATTCGGTTAATGAACCTTTTCTCCTCTCTGGGTTTCACTCCATCAGAGTTTTATCTCTTCTCTGTTGGAAACTAAGAGGAACCAGCAGGCTGCGGCCACACAGCCGGAAAAATCTAACAACTGGAGACGGAAAACTTAATATTAGCTTTTTATAAGAAATAAAAAATAAATAAAACGAGGAGAAGATTTGAACAAAGTGATAAAAGCTAAACGTTTGCATCTACGCTGTATGAACACATGCTGGATTTTAAAGGCCGGGGATCAACAAGTATTTATGGTGATGCGATTCTTCAGGGGCGGGTGGGGCTATGAAATACATAAATGGAGCATTTATTCATTTATATTAGAAATGATTCAAACATTAAAAATACCATTAAATTTGATCCATTCCTTTAAAGATGATAATAAAGTTTTTCTTGATATGCATTAATGAATCCAGAAGTAAATTTCTGAATATTTATGGGTTCAGAAACGTTTTCTGTATGATGGCTGTAAAAGCGGCCTTCAAGTCTTGATCTGGATATAAAATCTATAAACCCGACTCCAATCTAATCTCATGTTCTATGCTGCGTGTTTCTGAATAATTTCCTAATTAATACTTCAGGAGCAGTTTGGTTCCAATTCCTCAACATAGAAAAAGTTTCGGGCCTTTTTCAGGAGGTCACATGGCAGCGTTTCAATCAGGCTGAGAGCTGGACTTTGACTAGGCCAGTCCCACAGCTTGTTTCTTTTCAGTAGTGCTTTCTCTGGGACAGTCGTTCCAGTGTGACCAGTTTGGACCAAACATCTTTGCTGGTGTGTTTGTTCCATAAGGATCAGCGCGCTTCGTGCTGCGTTTTCCTTTCAGAGAAGATTCCTTCTCAGGGAAACCTCCTTGTTCAGAAGCTTTAATGCTTTGCCTCGTCTGTTCCTGTTTGTCTGCGACTCCATCCTGGAGAGAAATATCAGCTGTGCTGCTGCCATCAACACCCTTGTTTATAGATGTTGGAGATTGGCCTGTTTTTCAGTGTAGTCCTGTTTCTCTGACTGTGACTGGCTTAATGTGCTCTCTTCATCCTCTGACATGGCGGCTGGCTCGGAGCTCATCAGCCTGGCTGTGTTTCCTGGACGGGGCCGCCTTTTATAGCTGCTTTTTGTATCTCTGCTTCTGTCTCCATGAACCCCAGTCGGCCTCAGCAGATGGCCGCTCACACTGAGCCTGGTTCTGATGGAGGTTTCTTCCTGTTAAAAGGGAGTTTTTCCTCTCCACTGTCACTACAAGCATGCTTGGTCTTAGGGATTACCTTCGAGTCAATGAGTCGATGCAATCAACTGGTTTTTCTTAGAGAGAAAACCTTTGAATCAATCTGACTGGATGATCTGGTGAACTTGAGATGACATGTGTTGTGAATTGGAGCTATAGAAATAAACTGAATTGAATTTAATTGAAATTTAACATTGATCATGCTGAGTGAAGCTCATCGGGTCCAGGTCAATTAAATTCAATTAAATTTGGTTTACTTATATAGCTCCAATTCCCAACACATGGCAAGGCACTTTACAGTTCACCAGATCATACAGTTAAAATGATTTAAAGTTTTCTATCTGAGGAAAACCAGGTCCTGGATTATTCTGGACAGTCTTCTGAGCTCTGGGCGGTACATTCCTGGGAAGACGGCAGCTTTCTCACATCTTTCAGCTCTTCTCAGACTGATGGAGAGCAGCGGCGTAAACGTCAATGAACCTATCGGCTGCTTCTGTCTGCTGGTTTTGAAGCGTTGAGGTGAAAAAGTAATCATCATTTCAGAAGCTTTGATTATTTCCTGATAAACAAAAAAACCTAAAATACTTTTTGATCTTTCACTACCGGCTGGTTCCAGCGCTCCACATTCCCTTTAATGTTCCTGATGTCTGACGTTCTTCTGGGGGGCATCACAGAAGGTGCTTCAACGCTCACCGTAATCATCGATTTGTCATCTTCTGAAGGAGCACAGTTTTAATTAACATCCTAATTTGATGGGCGGAGGAACGAGGGGAAAAGAAACACTGTTGATGAGTCCAGATAAACTCCAACGATCAGGATGTAAACAAGCCTGCTCCAGTCAGACGGAGGAGTCGACGATCACCTTCACTCGTCCTTCCAGGGGGAAGTGGAGGAGTGATGAGAGGAGGTGGAGAAAGCGAGAGGAGAAGAGACAAACCAAAAAGTGTTTGAAAAGCCGTGGGTGGCGCGCCTTATCGCCCCAGTTCTCCTGGAGAGATTATTGGGGGATTAGTGCGAACGCTTGTTTCTAAAACATGATGAAAAGACGTTCGGTGCGTGATAACGCTTTGAACTCCACTACTCTGCTCCTTCTAGGATCCAGCCTTCAGGCCTCCTTTCCACGGATCGCAGCATAGGGGTGGAGTGAGCTGCCGGCTGCATCTAAGGGCGGCAGAACAATGCTGACACGTTGTTCCACGGTTCTCCTTTTGTCCGTTTGGACATCGCTTCATCAGATGCAACAAGCTCCACATTAAACTCTTCAGCATCGTCACTTTCAGAACGTCTTTCATCTCAGCTCCGCATTTCAAAGGATCCTGAAACTTCAGGCCAATCATACTCAACAGCATTATCAGTTAATTACAGCGGGATCCAATCAGGGAGAGAGCTGATATAATATCAGATTTGTTCTGAGCGATCCAATCAGGAGAGCAGCCGCTCGACGCCGCGTTGCCATGGGAGGCTCGCCGACGAGGACCTGGCTGTTCACTGAACCAGAAACGGAATCAGCAGGCAGCTCATCGGCCCATCAGTAAACATGATTAGAGCTGTTCTAAAGTCCAGCAGCCGTATCAGCCCGAATATATTTAAATAGATAAATGGCCGCTTTCTCAAGAGATGCAAATGGCAGCATTTCCATATGACACAGACCAGTTAGCACCCAGCTAATCTAGCCAAGGGGATCTAACAGAGCAGAGAACTACCCCCCCATATCCACCCCCTCAGAGACACCTCCATATATGTCCAGCTCAGCTGCTGGGCTGGACCAAGCGAGGGTTTGTCGCATCAGAACTGGGCTTCAGCCCCACAAGGCCCACCGGTCTTCAGAGGAATGGTGATTACACGAGTGTGCACCCTAAAGATAAACATGAAGACACACATCCCCATCTTTCTTTAGGCAGTGAGGAACATGTGTTGACTTCCTCTGATCTTCAGTCTGCTTCAGCCCCTCCGATGCCTAACCTTAACCTAAACTTAATTCACACCTTAGTCCTAACCTTAAAGGAATAGTACACCCAAAACATGATTAGCCTTCATTTTCTACTCACCCCCATGCTGAACAACACTCTGGAGTACTTTTT
>NW_015150895.1:528972-531679 GCF_000732505.1 Cyprinodon variegatus
TTTTTTTTTTTTTTTTTTTTTAATAAAAATAAAAAATTGTCAATCTTAACGTTTTATTTAGATTACAAAAATAAATCGAAACAAAAATAATTATAAGACCTACGAAAGACTGATTTAAGACATTTTAATACCAATTAAGGCCTTAGTTTTATTTTGAAGAATTGAATGCCTTTTAAGACTTTTTAAGGACCTGCGGGAACCCTGTGTAAGGTCAATTAGATGTTAAACCATTAGAAAAGAAATAGAGACAAAAAAGAACAGATAAAATAAAGTATGAGGACAAAGAATGACATGAAGTGCAGAAATACTAAGCATCACTTTATCTGAGGACGTAAATCAGAGCTCGGCGTTAAAAGGATCCGTAACCATCTATGGTCACTTTCAGCACCACAGCAGGAGTCCAGGACAAACCCAAACCATCCAAAGCCTTAAGGTCTCCTAAAGGCCCCCCACAAACTCAGGTGTACTGCATTCCATAGAGGTCCACAGGTACTCAAGGAAGACTCTGTGATCCTCTGTAGAGAGACCAGACCCTGGGTTATGGCTGATTTATACTCAGAAACCAGGTTGTCTGCGTCGCAGTGAATGCAGATATAGCCCCGCCCCTTCCACAGACACTCTGCTGCACCTCTCCAAAATTTTAGGTGACCTCAGACAGGAGGCCTCTGATTGGTCAAATCTACATCCGCTCTACACTATGCATATTTCTTGTTTGGTTTCTTACTGGCTTGTTTTGTTTGTATGACCGCAATTGTGGAAAACGACTGGTGAAGATGGACCAGCTAGAAGAGCGAGGTGTGCGAGAACGCTGGGACCTTTTTTCCACCTGGATCCCCGCCCTTTTTCGCCCTCATGTCCCTCCATTGTCGCACAAACTTGCCCCCACTTCCTCACCGCCTCAGCCGTATCTAGACACACAGCTAGTTCCTGATTGTCCCTCTGGCGTTGTGGCGTGGAATAACAGCACAGACCATGCTTCAATATTGGGCATAAATCAAAAATATCTGCGACAAGCTCACTGCTACACACTGCTGCGGGAGGATAACTAGCCCTTTAGCCAACAGAGGTCCATCATGTGAGGTAACTGGAGCAGAGCCAGGGAGATCTGGAAGATCTCATCACCAGGAGGTAGCAGCACATTTCATGATGATCCTGGCAGCAGGAGATCATCTTATCTGGTCTTTGGAGGAAGGAAATCTGCCTGAGAGGCACATCTTCAGGAGATGAACAGATTTCTCTTCCAAAACATACCGAACAGGACGGCCCTGACCCCTACTGACCCCCAGGGAGGGCCAGGAGGGGGGCATGGGAGGAATGTTAGATTGTAGCCACTATCTCCAGCAGATACTAAAGGCCGTCTCCTCACTCCTTCAGTGAGTGGAAAGGAGCGAGGGAGGGAGAGGATGAGGAGGAGGAAGAATGTGAAAATGTTTTACTAAAAGTCAGGGACTGAGATGATGAGGAAGATGAGGCCTTCCCTATGAATAAAAAGCTGTAGCCGACAGGAAAGGAGGCGAAGAACAAAAGGTGATGGGTTAGAGTCACTCTAACACACATGGATCTATGTGTTCGCTCAGAGGCCCGCTGATAACAAATGAAATCTTAGAAATGAGAGCCTATCAAGCAGGAATCAATCACTGGGTTTGCTGTCCAGGAGGATGGCGCCACGAGCAGATAAAAGACAGGCGGACGTCTGGGAGGAGAAGAGGAGGAGGACACTGATGGGGAGAGGGCCAGGACGGGGCCGTCATCTCTATCTGCTCTGGTTCTGGAAAAGACGGGGATCTGGACTTCTCTGTGCTCCGGTCCAAATACAAACGATGACACAACAGGAAGAAACCAGGATCTGGGAGGAATGAACGGGTGTGAGCGTCTGTTAGCGGCTCTGCTCCGTGCCAGGAAGCCTCTCCCAGCATCAGGATCATATGATTAGATGAACTCGCACATGATGCACAAACCGGGCCTCTGATACGACTCCATCCGGTCCCACACACTCTTCCCAGGCATCACACACAGACGCACGGCTGTTTTCATTTCCAACAACTCTCAATCTGACATGATACTGATGTTTACATTCACGGCCTCCGGCTGACCTCTGACCTCTCCAGCTGGAGGTCCTTCCTCCCCTCAGCAGAGGAGACGAGTGGAGGGAACAGACTCTGGGTTTAAACCACCACCAGAATCCTGTTTCTAAGCTCAACAGCTAAAATATCTGATTATAAAACCAGGTTGATGCCTCCAGATAACTGGGAGAAAAGAGGAACTGGTCCCAATTAAAGCAGACCAGTGAGAAAACCAGATCTGTGTGAACACCCAAAACCAGTTCCAATGGAAATCTGGATTAGGTATAAACCAGGACCAACATTTAGGTAACATCCACAGTCCTGCATCCAGTCCAAGCACAAAGGTCTGCTCAGAAGAAAAATCTAAATAAAGATAAAAACCAGTAAAATCAGTACAATTTGTTACCAACAACAGAAAAAATCAGCTGACATAGAACAACTTTGCAGCAAGTAGCGTAATGCAGACCCACTTTAGCTAAGAGGACGATTAGGAAACATCGTTAATATCCATCAAAACTATGATGCTTTAAACAGAGAATTATCACCAGGATCTAGATCACCAGCATTTAAGGTTAGTAAACTCCTCAACTGAACTTTGACCTTTGGTGGGGAACCCGCTTAAAAACAGTGCGCTCTTACCTCGG
>NW_015150895.1:532603-534133 GCF_000732505.1 Cyprinodon variegatus
CTTTCTGCTGTGAGCAGCTGAGTTATTCAACAGAATTCTTAAAAGAAAACAAACATTAAGCACAGGTTAAAGGAGTACTTCAGGAGTTAGATCACAGCACCTAGATCACAGGATCTAGATCACCAGCATTTAAGGTTAGTAAACTCCTCAACTGAACTTTGACCTTTGGTGGGGAACCCGCTTAAAAACAGTGCGCTCTTACCTCGGTGCTCTGCTCCTCTGCGCTGCCCTCTGATTGGAGGATTCCTGGGAAGGGGCCCCAGACGGTGTCAGGACGGAGGTCCCTGACCGCCAACACCCTGCTGCTGCCGCCGCCTTCGTCACTCAGCTGCAGGTCATCTGTGAGGAAGAGGAGAGGCTACCATCAGGCTAAATGTACCACAGGGTTTCTGCTGCCATCGTGAACTCAGATAGCGGAGGGGAACCGGCCCAGCTCCACCTGAACCCTGAAGGAGGTGGGTTCTGTTAGTGGCCCTTCAGCAGGGGGACTCTGAGGCTGCTGCTGGAACCGGTCCATCCCTAGAAAGGTTCTGAGAGCAAGGCCAGTAGTTCAGAGGCTGAGCACTGGATGGGGATGGGAATAACAGCAGCGCTTCCATTACAACAGCAGGTTTACACTCCTGGACCTTCTCCTCTGAACCCCCCCTTCCGCTTCACTGACTGGTTCGGGGATGGGGGGGCTGAGGGCCTGAGCTGAGGGCCAGATAAGGCTGTTTGTCTAACACTCTCCATGTCAAAACACTCATCTATCTTCTCTGTATCTATCCCCGGCAGAGAACAACGGACAGACGCTGATAAAATGGCTTTCCCACAGGGGGGGAGGGGGGGGGGTATTCTGAAGCAAGGAAAGGAAAGTAGAACGAGGACGTTAATTTAGAAAGACAGCCTGAAAGTCAGAGGGAAGCAGAACACATTGCCCGTTCTGTCGGAAACGCTGCGGCGCTGTAAAAAGGTTCAGGAAGTGGTTGGTTCCCTCCAGCCAGCAGTGACACCGGTACCACGCGGATCAGATGCTATCTGGCATCAGGATCAGCACCACAGCAAACAGCCTGCTGTGCCGGGCTCCGACCCGCTCCGTCCTTCAGACCCGTTTCACAAACCCGCTTCCTTGGGCCCCATTCTGCTAGCCCTGACCAAGAACCTTCCTGCTCCAAAGTCCAGCGTCCCTCCACCTACCCTGGCCGCGCTGACCCGCTTATCTCTGCACTCCATCAATGTCCAGTCCGCCTGGCTGCCATTGGCCGATCCTCGTCACATGTGCTGCTTATCGGGCTGCGCAGCGCCTCTGACCCTCATTGTGAAACCTCACGAGGATCTGACCTCAGTAAACCACCTCAGATATGGACCTACAGACGTTTCATGTTCTCCTGCACCCTCTATGACCTTTCAGGGAGGGGCTCTGTTTGGACCAGGAGCAGGAAACCATCATGGGTTCAGTGAAACGTATGATTCACAATTTAGAAATGTTAAAGATTTTTGGCTGCACCTGAATATTTATTAACATCCAGGGGTTGACGTTAAGGATTTTTA
>NW_015150895.1:534580-537979 GCF_000732505.1 Cyprinodon variegatus
AAAATATAAATTGTAATGTTAAAAATCTAAAAAAAACTTGACAGGTTAAAAACTTACACTACTACTACTCACCAATTTAACATGTTTAGCTCTAAAACATTTAAATGCACCACTCCAATGTCTAAGTGAAAAAAATTTGATGAACATTTTTTATTGTATGACCACTGTACAATATGAAATATTTACACTGTGCGCATACAATTATTATTATTATTTTCTTAATCCGTGACTGATCATCTTTAATCTAGCGTGTTTTATAGAATAGATTAAATTCATCATCCAGCTGCTGCTCTGCAGAATTCTCTCCCCAAGAGCTGAATCACGCCATCTAGCGGAAAATCACGCGAGAATGTGTACAAAACAACAAAGATTGCGCCGGCAACGCTTGTGGGTCTTTTTCATCGAATGTCTGTGATTTTAAAGTAATTTTGAGTGATAATTTTTTTTTGCCATCATTGCAATGGAATTTGTACTATCCTGACAATAAAAACTACTTGCCCCCGGGCGATCGGGCGATCGTTAACATCGAGCCCTGACATCATATCTGCTCAGAGGAGCAGCTTTAGCCCACCTGTCATGTACAGACCACAGAAACCCTTTGACTAGGCCACTCTGAAAGTCTTCATCTTCCTTTGCTTTTTTGTTGTTTGGTGAATCCAGAAATGGACCTGAAACTGATGTTTTCTGATCCAGAGCAAAGATCTGAGTGGCTGTAGGTCCGTTGTTCTGTTTGGTAACGGGACGCTGCAGGTCAGAAGTTCTTCTTCTGTCTCTTCAGTCCACAAAACTTTTTCCCAAAGTCTTCATGATCATCATCACCCGTTTGTGGGCTGATCTAACCAGGTCACCACGTTCTCTTTGTGATGGATCAATCAAGGCTCCGACCTTCACGTGACTTCCTGGATAAGTTGGAAATGTGCTCCTGGAGTGACTTTGGTGTGCTGACCCTCTTAGGAAGGTTTCTTGTTCACTAATAAGAAAACAGCTTCTTTCAAGCCTTGGAAAGAGGTGGGAAATTCTTCCAGGACAGATTAATGTTATTTCAGTTCTCTCAGGGTGGATCATCTCATGGCCTACTTCATGCTGTCAGACAGGTTCTGCTAATGTGGCTTCTTGTTTCTACGGGTGAGGCTGCCTTAGAGCAGGTTTAGTGAGGATGGAGCAGAGAAGAAGAGCTTTCTTTTGATAAATGAAAATATTTTGAAACTGCTTTTCATCTTCACTCGGGTTCTGTTTGTTTTTATACTGTTTGTTCAATTAAACAAACAGAAAATAAATCTGTGTGTAAATACTGTATAGTCCACATCAATATGACTAAAAAGCGCCAGTGTCTGTTTGCTAAAACGGTGATGACAGAGCGTTCAGGCTTTAGCACGACGGCGCCACCCATAACTGATCCCACAGACAATCTACCAGAGATACAGCTGCATTCAGCAAAAACTGTGTACTTGGAAAAGTTTATTTTGGTCCAGAAAAATGAAAAATCACATCAGATGCATGATCATTTCTATAAAGACTGAAAGCAGGCAGTGTTTTACCAGAGCAGAGCTTCAGAGATCTTCAGGAAAGAGGTGAGAGGAAGTCAAGTGATTACCAAAATAAAAGACTCTTGATGCATTGTAACACCAGAGACATGACTGCAGGGGACAATTACTTTTTAAAGATATTTTTTATAAATTTGGCTCTTTTTAATACGTCTTATTCATATCGTACATTTGATTGGTTAATTTACACGATGTTGCATTTAGAGTGGGGAAAAATTTGTCTAGATTTTTTCGGTTGGGGTTCTAACCAATTGATTAAAAAGCAAATTTTCCCAAATTGATGGTGTCAAAAGGTTTGATAATACAGATAATATTTATTTTCAGAATAAAATGCAAAAAACCAATGTAATACAGAATCTTTTTTAAAGCAATACTCCTTTAAACGCTGTGACAGAAAGAATAAATTCAATTCAGTTTATTTCTATAGCGCCGATTCACAACACATGTCATCTTAATGCACTTTACAGTTCAACAGATTATACAGTCAAATTGATTCACAGTTTTCTATCGAATGCATTCCCTCACACTAAGCATGCTTGAAGCGACAGTGGAGAGGAAAAACTCCCTTTTAACAGGAAGAAACCTCCAGCAGAACTAGGCAGAGGGAACCTTTGATTCCACCCTTGGATTCAACAACAGGAGTGAAAAACAGGCTGGATTCCAGTAGAACCAGCTTTAAGGTTTAGCTTAAGTTGGACTTGGTGTGAATCAGTTGCTACTTTTGTTCCTTTGATCATTTATGATCAATTACACTAAATGATGACACTGGATAACTTCTTATAGAGGACAGGAGCCACTCAGCCTCACTCTTATCCTGGCATATTTATCTCCCCAAACTAGAGACAGAAAATGAATCCAAGCAATTCTTGGATTGTTGGATCCCACACACACACACACACACTGTTTGTTGCATTAATTATTGTCTCTACTTAGAAAGGATAAAAAGTTGGCATCTTCTGCCTGCTGCTAACCCTTCATCAGCGAAGTGAATCATCTGTTGGATTTGAGAGAAAATGCTCCACTAACAATAATCAGCAGTGATTTCTCCCTGGTTAAATGGTGAGAACCATCGACCACTGAATGAACAAACACCACCGCTGCTATCGCTGCTTCCACCAATGAGAGCCGCTGGATAATCCCAGCAGGTTAACAGCGTCCACTGAGGTGACGGAGGCCTCCAACAAACCTAATCCCTGTTAATTACCCCCCATCAGCCATAATAACCCCCCACAGCACCCACTAACCTCCCTATCATGGTTAACTCAGCGGGAGTTGGAAACACACACATGACCCATTCCTGAACGCGGCAGGCTCGTTATCACACACACTCACACGGCGCCTCGTCAGCAGCTGAACACACACAAAGGCTTATTGATACGGACGCTTCAGCAGCCACTGGGGCGTCCAGGCCGCTCTGACGAGCCGGCACAATAAAACAATCAGCCCGCGTTAATGAAATGACTAACGCCATCAACCCGCGGCTGGGGGGAGGATTACAGGGGGGCGCTAAGGTGGAGGAGATCAGGATGAGGTTGTTACCGGATTCATGGATGAGTGGCGCTTTCTGCCAGGGCCCTGACGGTTTAATTAACGCATGCTGTCAATGGGAAATTAGACAAATCAAAGTTATTAGGATCCAAAGATCCAGGCCTACGGATGCTTGATGTTCATTCCTGACGGCTCCACAGGAGAGAAACAGGAAGAGGAGGAGGAAGGCTGAGATGGAGGAGAACTGGAAGATCAGAAACAAATAAAATGAAAAGAACAAGAAATAAAACCAAGATGGATGGATGGATGGATGGACGGACGGACGGACGGATGGATGGACAGACGGATGACGGATGGACGGACGGAC
>NW_015150895.1:538445-544883 GCF_000732505.1 Cyprinodon variegatus
GATGGATGGATGGATGGATGGATAGACAGACGGACGAATGGATGGACAGACGGATGACGGATGGACGGACGGACCAAATGGACAGACGGATTCCAGACTTTTCCAGGCTGAAGGAACTCTGTGACCTGAGATCTTAAACTTTGAAGCAGGTCCTTCCTGAAGCTGCTCAGCTCCTTCCTGGAAAGGTCAGTGGAAGCGAAACCAACCAGATGGTGAAGGGATGGTGGACGGAACATGGCCGACAGACGTGTTCCAGTGGCCGACGAGGAGCTTGGAGGGGAAATGAATTAATGCTGCAGGTGGGCCGTTATCTCCCTGACGTCTTGCAATGAAAATCCAAAACAAGTTCTGCCTCCTGACAGGAAGGCAGAGGAGGAGTCCTTCTACAGCCGAGTGTGCAGAGAGGACCGACTGACCGGGACCGGCTGTGAATCAGGGGGAGCAGCAGGGACGTCCCTGTGGGCCTCACTCCTCTCCATGCAGCCTAATTGACTTTTCAAAAGACTGTTGTTGATATCAAATGAGCTCATCGCGGCGGAGTTATTGATTTTTTGACACCACACAACAGGAAATCTTTATCTGCTCCGACCCGCTGCTAATAGGTGGGTTTAACCTCTGCAGAGTGACAAATCCTAACGCCGGCTCCACTTCAGCTCCTGCACCGTCTCCAGGGGCCCGATGAGCAGAAACTGACCCTCATTCCACCTGGAAGCAGCTAAAACTTTGCCCTGAGCAGAGACAACTAAACTGATCAGAGTTGGATTCATTCCTCTGCTGGTGTTCTTTTTGTTTTACGACAGAGCATCCACACGGTGGTTAGATTTACCCAGAAACTACGTCTCCATTTGCCGCCTCTGGCCGTTTTTCCCGCTCTGAGACCTGCTTTCATGCCGCCTACCCGTCGTTTCCCACTAATGGCCGCTCTTGTCATTTCTAACGCCGCCTGATAAAGGGCCCCAGTCTCACAAGAAGCGCCTCCTTTTCTCCGTCTCATCTTCCCCTCTCCGTGATCTTCCACGCAGCACCCCTGGGTCCCTGGAGTCCGGCAGGCTCGGCTCGGCAGATAGACATTTCTGGGATAGGCATCTGCTGCTCAGGACCACGCAATCATTTCCATTTTACCCTCTGTTGCACAGGCGAGATAAGACACCTGCGTAGCCCCGCTAATCAGATGAGCTTCAACAGAACTTTATCATTGACATTTACCACTGTTTACCCAACTAATTTCTCTTAACTGCACTGCTGAACTTTTATCTCCAAAATACATACAGCAGCAGAAAAGAGCAAGAAGCAAACATGCAAATTCACAAATATGCGAAGAAAGATAAACCGAGGGGGAAAACATTTTTCTGTTCAGAGGACGGTGGGGGTGAAAACGGGGACAGAGCTCCTCCTCCTCCTCCTTGAGGAGGAAGACCAGTATGCTGCCATTCCCATGGAAACCTTCTCCAGGACCTCATCAGACCAATCAGGAGACGGATGGACAGAGTTATCCCAAACCCACTTGTTCCGCAGAGATCTTCCTCCTGTAGCCACCTGCTCTCTATCCTCTCTGGGGAATCTCTAAGCTCTGTGGCCATGCATGACTGGCCCTGTGGTTGGGTACCAGGGCCCCCAGGGGCCTGATGAGCTGCCAGGAACCTTTTACAATCAGAAGTTGTTTCTAAATCAAGCTGCACTGCTCCTCCCTGAAGGTGGGAGGGTCTGACTCTCCTGCTTTTTGGAAGTAAAAATGGTCGCTCCTTGTAGGTCTGGACGGAGTCTCTGGCCATTTCTCATTATGTGTCAAGGGTGAAAGCCACTTGCCCAAAGGGCATTTCATTTGCCCAGAAACAATTTTTTACTTGCCCAGTATAATGTTTGATAAATATAGTTCCTAATATTCATTTTTATATATATATCAATGAAACGTGTTTGTTTTTTAAATGTTTTTTTGTAACTCAGTAAGTTTCCAGGTTCCTGGTGTGTATCTGCATGCGTCAGATAATGAACTCAAGCCTCTACTACCGTGTTAACATGCTTTTCAATCCTTCCTGCACATTCTTTTCAAACTAAACTTTGCTTTAAACTGGTTTGTGCTTGGAAAAATATAAATTGTAATGTTAAAAATCTAGGTTAAGAACTTACTCTACTACTACTCACCAATTTAACATGTTTAGCTCTATAACATTTAAATGCACCACTCCAATGTCTAAGAGAAAAAAATTTAATGAACATTTTTAATGTATGACCTGAATCACTGAACAGAAGACTGCCATATGATAGAAATATTTACACTGTGCGCATGGCAATTAATATTATCCAAATCCCTGACTGATCATTTTTAATCTAGGGTGTATTATAGTATAGATTAAATTCATCATCCAGCTGCTGCTCTGCAGAATTCTCTCCCCAAGAGCTGAATCAGGCCATCTAGAGGAAAATCACGCGGCTTTTTCAAATCACGCGAGAATATGTACAAAACAACAAAGATGGCGTCAGCAACGCTTGTGGGTCGTTTTCAGCGAATGTCGGTGATTTTAAAGTAATTCTGAGTGATAATGCAATTTGGCAAATGCAATTAAATTTGTACTCTCCCGACAATAAAAACGACTTGCCCCGGGCGATCTGGCGATGGTTAACATCGAGCCCTGTGTGTACTTGTGCGTTCTCATGTACGTGTTAAACATCATCAGCCTCAGCCCTAGTACTGTTGCAACTCACAAAAACAGCAGACCAAGATGTATTTCTCGCCCCTCCCTCTTTACCCAGCATGCATCAGAGCAGACTTGTCCGTTCTTGAGACAGACAGCTGTCCCAGCATGCACTGCTGCAGCTTTCAATGGAGCTCTCACAGAGCTCAGAGTAATAAGTTAAAAGTTCCCTTTTCTGTTGCCGTTGTTCTATAAAAGTACATTTAAAGATCATTTAAAGCGAGAACATTATACTTTTAGGCGTCACTATATGGCCCATTTACTGATTTCGTACATAATTTTAAAAAAGTTCCGATGTTGAGAGGACCGCGGCAGCCTCCAAGGCTAACGGCAGCCAGGGCTAACGCTAGCCCGTCTGCAGCAGCTCTCTCTCTGCACAGCCATGTGTGAAGTACCGATGGCTATGATGGAGAGTTTTTTTGTTTTATTTATCAATATGTTAATCTGATTTGTGTTTATCTGACTTTTAATTATTATTTCCCCACTAAATAATAAAAGTAAGAATTCCTTATTATCTAGAGACTATTAATAACAGGAGGTGAAATGCAGCTCCAGGGGAGCAGAGCGTGTGGTGACGTCATGAGTACGCTTCNACAGAAGACTGCCATATGATAGAAATATTTACACTGTGCGCATGGCAATTAATATTATCCAAATCCCTGACTGATCATTTTTAATCTAGGGTGTATTATAGTATAGATTAAATTCATCATCCAGCTGCTGCTCTGCAGAATTCTCTCCCCAAGAGCTGAATCACGCCATCTAGAGGAAAATCACGCGGCTTTTTCAAATCACGCAAGAATATGTACAAAACAACAAAAATGGCGCCAACAACGCTTGTGGGTCGTTTTCAGCGAATGTCGGTGATTTTAAAGTAATTCTGAGTGATAATGCAATTTGGCAAATGCAATGAAATTTGTACTCTCCCGACAATAAAAACGACTTGCCCCGGGCGATCTGGCGATGGTTAACATCGAGCCCTGTGTGTACTTGTGCGTTCTCATGTACATGTAGTTGTTAAACATCATCAGCCTCAGCCCTAGTACTGTTGCAACTCACAAAAACAGCAGACCAAGATGTATTTCTCGCCCCTCCCTCTTTACCCAGCATGCATCAGGGCAGACTTGTCCTTTCTTGAGACAGACAGCTGTCCCAGCATGCACTGCAGCAGCAGCTTTCAATGGAGCTCTCACAGAGCTCAGAGTAATAAGTTAAAAGTTCACTTTTCTGTTGCCGTTGTTCTATAAAAGTACGTTTAAAGATCATTTAAAGCGAGAACATTATACTTTTAGGCGTCACTATATGGCCCATTTACTGATTTAGTACATAATTTAAAAAAAGTTCCGATGTTGAGAGTACCGCGGCAACCAGTGGACCTCCAAGGCCAACGGCAGCCAGTGCTAACGCTAGCCCGTCTGCAGCAGCTCTCTCTCTGCACAGCCGTCTGTGAAGTACCGCTGGCTATGATGGAAAGTTTTCCATTTTATCAATATGTTAATCTGATTTGTGTTTATCTGACTTTTAATTATTATTTCCCCACTAAATAATAAAAGTAAGAATTCCTTATTATCTAGAGACTATTAATAACAGGAGGTGAAATGCAGCTCCAGGGGAGCAGAGCATTTGGTGATGTCATGAGTACGCTTCTGTTCCAATGGAGCCATATTTATGCTGCGTGCTCCCGTCCTCCCTTAATCGATACTTCCTGCCATTCTTCTCTAGAACATACTTGGCGGGGACAAGAGAAACGGCCTCTCTCTAAAGCAGAGAAGTTAGGAGCTCGGTTCTGAGTGATGCCAGAGTGGGTCATGGAGTTATTTCAGTTATGGCACCTTCAGGTGACTCTCTGTTTCGTTGTATATTTCGTATCCAGCCACTGACCTTCTACCTTTGGAGGGTTTCAGGGCTTCCAGCCTGGTCTTTGAACACCTGGAGATCCCCCAGGTGGAGATCAGGAAGGTTGAGGGACAGCAGGTCTCATTCTATTCAGCGGCTTTGCTTTCCAGCCTCGACCATGAATCGAAGTAGATCATGATCCAGGCTGCAGGAGGACAGCAATGATGCCAACCCTGTCACTGCTGTCCAGCTCAGGTTAAGATGTTTGGAGAAGTTCTGTCTCTTGGCTTCTCTGCACCATTTGAACCTGATCCAGTCCGTTTTGGCTCTGAGAATCGGGCTTGCCCCCCCCCAGGAAAAGCCTGGAATGGTCTTTGACCGAAGAGTCGGGGCTCAGGGAGGCGGCTTTGACTGGGGAAGTCATTTCAATCTGAACGTCGGGGGGAAAGTGAGTGAGATCAGCCCCATTTCCACCTCTATCTCTCAGAGCCCGTCTCTCGTCTGCTGAGCCTGTCACAAATTGAAAGTGAAGACCTTCCAGAAAGTAGACCTGATAATCACACATAAATTAATTAGAAAATGTTTCTTGACATTCTCTACGCACAGATGGAAGGGAAAAAGACTGAGGCAAAGCCACAAAATTAATTGTACGCTATGTGACTCCGATAATTAATTCAATCATTAATTCCTGTCTGCTTTAACAGCTCCTTCTGGCTCCGGGAAGGAGGACATTTCATCCAGGCTGGTATCTGATGCTCAGCTGGCCCAGAAGATGGGGAGAAGCTGGAGTGATGGACCTGAATGGGCTAGATCAGGCGTCAGGTAGAGGTCAGCCCCATTAGGCCAACATGCAGTGAGCTTGAGGGCATGGTGGGACAGATGGACATTAGATCAGCAGCGTTTGTCTTTAACTGCCACTTAAGTCCTGATTCTGCTAAACCGTGTGTCGCCAGGACAACCGTGGTTCACCCTTTCTTTTCCTGCTTAATATTAATTCCAGTCCTTCAAAACAGCCTGTCCAGATAAAAAGGTTTTCACAACCGACCATTCTGTGATGGAGCATCCTAAAACCTGAACAACTCCAGCTGTTAGCCTGTCACATCCCACAGCCTCACAGTTCAGCACGGCTACAGCTTGAGCTTCATCAAATGTCCTGATAAACTCAGAGATGTTGGTCATTTATGCTGCTTCTGATTTATGGCAAAAACTGAACGAAAAATAGAAAAGAAAAAAAAAAAGATTTTCAGCTGCAACTCCAATGACGTCCAGGAGAGTTTTTGTCGTTCCCCTTTGCTTCCCCAGTCCAGCTGAGCGCCATCTGTTAGGTCATCCCATTTGCTGTGCAATAATGTCTCAGGGTGGGATTTTCCCTGTTCTCAGACCGGCAGCTCCACCCAGGTTCTCCCTGACCTGGGAAGTGGCAGATTGCTGCAGTCATTAAAATGGGACCTGAACTTTACCAAAGAGAGCCAGGTGCTGCTTTTCGTCATGACCCAATCTGCCATAATCCAGGACATTAAACGCTCGAGACCAGAGGTCATGGATTACAGGACCGGGATCCGGACCCAACCTGATTTAAAATATTTAGAAATTACAGCGTGTTGTCTTTAACATGGTGAAGCTGGGACCAAGCTACACGTGATGCCAATTAGCCAATGAGCTGCTGTCAGTCTGGGTTGCTGCTGCTGCTACTTTTAGACACAGCAGGCAAACCTGTGGCAAGCCGGGCGATGGGAAAAGAAGGAGAAGATGATGAGAAAAAGAGAGCAGAGAAAGTGTGGACTGCTGGAAGAACTGTAGTGAACTGGTGAAAGAAAAGTGAAATGGTGCGTTCAAAGATGACCCTGCACATTTAGAGAATGTTTGGCTCAACCTGCTGCTGTGAAGCAGGATGCTCTACCATGAACAG
>NW_015150895.1:545697-547371 GCF_000732505.1 Cyprinodon variegatus
TCTTCTGGAATATCTCCAGGAAGAACAGAGCAATATCGACCACATAGTTCAGCATCTGAGTTTTACTGAACATTTCGTTCCCTGTTTTTGCCTATTTTTGCTTTGGCACCACAGCGCCACTTACAGGCCTGGCATACATTTTGCAGCGTTTTCATGCATTCGTGTGGACGATCACATTTATTTTACGTCTCCGTCTTTACGACAAACGTTCTGGAAAATATTAGCGTTTCGTGTTCGTTTTGACTTCGTCTGGACGGGGCCTAAGACAGAAAAAAGAAAGAAAAAACGGTCAGTTCAGGTGTTTTATGAAATATGTGAGTCAGGAAATTGTCTATAAACCAAACTGATATATTCTTTTTCTCTACTTAAAATAAAACTTTAGATTTCAAAATGGAAAAATTTTCTATTTTTTTTTTTCTATTTTTTATTAAAAAATTCAATGTATAATATGGATGCATAAAAATGAATTTTGCAGTTTAAAGTAAAAGATTATAATTAAAAATGTCTCTAGACTTTTCCTGGTTGTTGTTTTTCTTTATTTGGCTCTAGAGACTCGGCCACACCGTGTCATCCTCTGAGCTGCATCGACTCTGCATGCCCTGTCCACCAATGTTTTAGACCTCGAAGAGGAGAGAACCAATCTCCTCATTTTTTGTGAAAAACTTTCTCTGATGGAACGCTGTTTGAATCAGTTCATTAAGTTTTTCATACATCAGTTTTTAAACTGGAGATCCTCTGCTGCTGCAGACACAAACCTCCCTCACATCAGCGGGGGAGAAACGGGTGATTGTAGTTTAATAAAGGAAGGAAACTGGTGAGTGAGAGATACTGAGGAGGATGCTGAGAAAAAGAGACAGAAGGAGATAAGGAGCAGATAAAGAGGGGATGAGGAAAATGAGCGAATGTGAAACTTCATCCTCTTTAGCAGAGACTTTACAGCTGGGATGGGGGGGGGGTGCAGCTTCAGTAGAAACTGGCTGTTTCAAAGCTTAAACTATTTTTAAATGCTGAAGGTTCATTTAAAGCTCAGTCTGTCAGAGCTCTCAATGTTTCCTGCCTCTGGCTGCTATACGGTAAAACATCAGCAACTTTCTCAGCACATTTAACACCACATCTGCAGGACCAACAAGGTTCCTACAGGTACCAGCCGGTACCATGAGCAGGTCCCTTTCACCTTTAGTTTCCCCTCATTGATCCGTCAGCCGTCCTCCGCACCTCATTAGTTATCTCTGCGCTCTAAAACTCAATGTCTTCTCTCAGAAACACTCCCATCTTCATCACACCTGCATTTCTAAATAATATAGAAAATGACCTTTATGGTGCACTGCTAATAACAATTTATGCATATACTTTAACAGTTTAGTTACTATAGGTACTTATTATCATGATTAATAATCAATTCATCCTTTGAGCAGCAGTGCACAGCAACAGGAGGGGGAGGGGTAGATCTCCCTGTTCCCTGGTCTCACTGAGTTTCTCCATTGGTATCAGGTTAAGGTTTAGGTTCGGGTCTAGGGCCAGGTGAAGGGCTAGGCATGGAGCTGCCAAGTCCAGATCTACGTCTAGGTTTAAGTTCAGGTCTAGGTCCAGGTCCAGGTTAAGGTCCAGGTCTGGGTTCAAGTCCCAGTTTAGGTCCAGGTTTAGGTTGAGGTCTGTGTCCAGGTTTAGGTTTAT
>NW_015150895.1:549954-550464 GCF_000732505.1 Cyprinodon variegatus
TTAGGCTGCGGTCCAGGTTTAGGTTTATGTTTAGGTCCGGGTCAAGTCCAGGTCCAGGTTTAGGTCCAGGTTTAGGCTGCGGTCCAGGTTTAGGTTTATGTTTAGGTCCGGGTCAAGTCCAGGTCCAGGTTTAGGTCCAGGTTTAAGTTCTCATTTAGGTCCAGGTCTACATCCACTTTTAAGTTCTGGTTTAGGTCCAAGTGTAGGTCTAAGTCCAGGTCCAAGTTACTAACTGTGGTGTGAAAAGAGTCGCGTGATGAGGCGGTTCATGCTCTGTACATTTGTGAAAGTAAAGCATCTGCAGTCCATGAAAAGGTCGAAGAAAGAAGGTTACATTTTTTTTTGCAGTAAAATATCTCAGAAACTGCAGCTGAATTTCAGAAAGGATATCAGTTTAAATTTAAAGAAAGTAATTTTTCGGAAATCGATCTTGGTTTTAAATCAATCAGTAAAGGAAAAGTCCGGCCAGCAATGAATAACCAATGGGTCATTATCTATACCTAAAACTAA
>NW_015150895.1:552099-552983 GCF_000732505.1 Cyprinodon variegatus
CACATTCACATGAAAATTACTCTGAATTAAAAACACTTATCATTTAAACTTTCACAAGTTTGAATTATGAATATGACCAGATTTCTACTTTAAAGATGGCTATAAGAATTGATTCAGAACTGCAAAATTAACCTTGTAACAGCTGTCATTATAAGAGCTCTACTGATCTGCTGAAGATCTGCAGGGCCGTCACATGAAATCCCAGTGAAATTCACTCAAGCTCTGGATCACAACAAGGAGAAATATGGAACATTTCAGGGGTTATTTAGCAGTTCCTCCGATAATCTGGTTCCAGGCTGAGTATCATCAGCATAACAGTGGAAATTAATCCCCAATTCTACCGATTGGGAGCATATATAAAGTAAAGAGAATTGGTCCTAGCACTGATCCCTGTGGTACTCCACAGATAACCTTTATGCATGAAGAAGATTTATCATTAACGTGAACAAACTGAAATTGATTAGAGAGATAAGATTTAAACCAGTCTAGTGCTGTTCCTTCATTCCTACAAAATATTGAAGTTTTTCTAAAAGATTATGATCAGCTGTGTCAAATGCAGCACTGAGATCTAACAGGTCTATCTATACAGACCAAAAATAAGTTATAGTCTTTGGCCCAGAGTCTATGAAAAAACAGCTGATTAGTCAGCCAAACTTCCTTTGGATGGGATTAAATTGATCTTAGATAATAAAGGAAAAAATCTTGGTGTTATTTAAAGAGGTTTCTGGAATTTCCTACTTTCATCTTCGTAATATTGCAAAAATTTGAAATATCCTGTCCTATCTTAGCTTCTCTTCATAGACTTCCTTTTAAATGCACAATATAATATAAAATCCTCCTCCTCACATATAAAGCCCTAAATGGCCAAGCTCCATCTGATATCA
>NW_015150895.1:553904-559157 GCF_000732505.1 Cyprinodon variegatus
CTTTTTGATAAAGCTTATAGTTAGAGTGGCTCTATAGTTATGCTGCTATAGGCTTAGACTGCTGGAGGTTTCTTAGTGATCAAATAGAGTTTTCCTCTCCACTGTTGCTGCATGCTCAGTGTGAGGGATTGATTTAGAGTCAATATCCACTGTCTCTACCTGCTCATCCTGCAAATTCAATGACTGGATGGTCTGATTCTTCTGGATCTATTAAGTGACTTGAAATAAACTAAGTAGAACTGAATCATTGTTGTTGAATCAGAGGAAACTCGGTTTCATTACATGGATTTAAACCAAAGAGCTCTTGGTTTGTCATCATTCCAGCAGAGGGTGAATCTCTTTCTGCCCGCCGGCGACCCTTCCTGCCGGGGGAGAGGATGTGTGGATCGCCAGGCAGCCATCCAGCGGATGACAGGGGATTACTCCGACACTCATTTGCATATCAAGAATTTTAAGCAACCAGGGAGAAAATATCGAACCCTGCAGCCTGCAAGGTCATTCAGAAGACACTTTTCCTCCCATCTCTTCATAATTTGTTTTGCATATCATGCGGTACGGACGCAGTGAAGATTAAAAAAAGGCGGCTTTGGCGTATCATGCCATCCCTGATAGGGACACGGCTCCCACCTAGATTTCATGCCACCACCACCACCACCACGCCCTCAGCAAACCGACACACGCTTCTATCTTGATGGTTTGAAGACAAAAACAGAAAAAGCCTGGAAATGACTGAAGCTTCTAATCCTCCTGCTCATCTCTTTAATTTTAAGGCTTTTTCATATCAGCTGAAGCCACAAACAGTTTGATGGTTGCTGTTTGCAAAAGAACAAAAAGCTAAAAAAGCAGAAGGAAGAGCAACAAACAGAGAGAATGGTCTGCTGTGATCTCAACATTAAGGGAAGCATTCAGAGACGGGAGACGGTTAAAAACATCCAGTCGGTCCAGTAATGAATCGTACTATCAGTAAAGAGAAAGAAAACCCCTAAATTAAAATGTTCTGTTGTTGTTTTGCTCTCTTTCATGTTAATATCAGCCTGTTCTGCCGCAACAAAGACCGATCTGAATAAAATATTTGAATAAATTAAGAGATGCCTATCAGGAGGTTAGAACACAAACTGGGCTCAGAAAGGGAAATTAAAATGTTCATATCTAGGAATTACTGGTTTCCAGACGAGAATAACTCCAATTTTTTATCAACAGAAATATAATTACCTGATTAATATTCAATGAATTTGAACAAAACCCAGCGTGAAGTTTATTAGTGTCCCAGTATAGGAAATATTAGATCATAAAAACCAGCGGCTTGTCTTTAGGCTGTCATAGAAAAAAAAAACGTTTCCTTGGTGATCCGAGCGCCTACAGCAGGCCTTTAGTTCACGCAAAATGAGAGACGGAAAGATATGGCTAGACTGGCCGTGAAAGCAGACAGTGTGACATCATCACTCTGAGCCAGAAAAAATAAAAATCTGAAAAACTGATGAAAATGGAGCCGGAATCAAGATGGCCGCTGGGTCACGAAGAGACATCAAAGCATCAACCAGAGAAATCAGTAGTTCTGGTTCCTTGTCTTTTCCTTACAGCCTGGTTTCCTAGCAACCAGACTGCCCCATCGGGCGCCATCTTTTATTGGCCATTTTTAAACTGCTGCACTGTACTTTTTTTACTTCGTTCTCGTTTGAATAGAAACAAATGCAAATGATGTTTACCGTCTCCTTCAGTTGTCTGTGTTTTATTGAGTTTTATGAATCGCTGCCTAGCCTCTGTCCTGCTTATTTCAACACATCGAACTTTGTGCACCAACCACTGCGCTACCAAAGCATGTCCCGTTCTCATTATTTCTGTGTTCAGTAAACACATACAGGGTTTTTTGTCTTAAATTAGTTTGCTTTAAACCTCCTTTGGTTGAGGACTGCAGATGGACGTATTTCACAGATGTGCTCTGATGCTAATCCAAATTGTCCTTCAACAATAAATGGAAGCTAAGCTAGCTGGTGTAAATCATAATGTGATTCTGTGGCGCTCCAGACAGGGCTGGGGTTTCTATAAATCCTGTGTTGCTCCTCTGTCTGGACCTGGAATCGCTGCAGACTTTTAGGCAGTGTTGTATAGTAACAAAGTAAAAATACTTCACTACTGTACTTAAGTATATTTTGGAGTACTTTATACTTTCCAAGAGTATACATTTTTTTGAGAACTTTCACTTTTACTTCACTACATTTACAAACTTAATTGCATACTTTTACTCGGATACATTTTCAATGTTTGGTTTAGTTACTAAGTAAAACAAAACAAAAAAAAAGAGCGAGAGAAACGTAAGTGTTTTGACCCCACCTACTGACTACAAAGTCAGGTCTTGCCTGGGCTTGTTCATCAACACCAATAGGATACACCTGTTTCGCAAAGCCAGTCTAAATGTATCCTACACTTGGTTGTTTATATTATTTTAAGCGAATTTAACCTTCAAAGTTTACCAAAATGTTAAAAAAAAATATCATTCAAACTGCACTTACTTTTTACTTATACTTTTCACTACATTACTTGAGTACATCTATTTTTACAGTAATACTTATACTTAAGTACAAGCCATTTCAGATACTTTAAGACTTTTACTCAAGTAACATTTCAGTCAGTGACTTGGACTTTTACCAAAGTCAGATTTTGGAGAGGTACTTATACTTTTACTTGATTCCGAGATTTCAAACTGCAAAAACGATCTAGTAATAAGTAAGAATTTCTTAAATTAAGTGTATTCACCCTTAATTTGAGCAGGTAAATGGTAGTTTGCCAATGGAATTAGTAATTTGACTCTTAAAATAAGATAATTCGATAATATGCACTTGAAATAAGACAATGCAATTGTGTTTTCTTATTTTAAGTGTAAATTGTCTCGTTCCATTGGCAAAATGCCTCTTTTACCTCCTCAATTCAAGAACAAATGCACTTATTTTAAGAAAAAATGACTTATCTAAATTCTGATTTTTTTTGCAGTGCAGCACTTTATACAACACTACTTTTAGGATATAAGCAGAACTGCTGAAACCCAAAGAAGCATGGAGTATAAACAGGGACGTATTCCAGTGAAAATCTTTTGGCACGTACATTTCCTCCAAATTAGCAGGTGAAGCAATCAGAGTTTGAAGCCCAAGTCAATCTCTGAATGTGCTGCAAATTAAACAATTGTTTCATCAACCGCTTCCTGCAGTCTGACAGACAAAACACCGACAGCGTTTGTGTGTAAAACAGCCGAGGAGACGCTGGTAAAATATTAGTCGGTGATCTATGAGCAGAAAATAGCTTAATAATTCATCATGGCGCTGAGAAGGTGTCGGTTCTGTCCGATAAAAGGAGCACATTGTCAGTTCTGGAAGGCCAGCAGATGTTTAATTAGATTATGATCTGACTGATGGGTTTGGCAGAAACGCTTTGGATCAGATAAAAAGTGACCATTTAGAGTTTGACTCTGCAAACATCACGATACGACAGCTTAGCCTCCTGCAGACAAACACCTGAAACACCTCATTTATTAAGACTAATTGGTTTAAACCTGCAGTGAATGTTTTGGTCACTTGGACAAACAAAAAAGGTTTACTGTGTTTAAAATGTTCTCAAACTGTCTTAAAGTGAAATCCAACCTTTTTTGAAGCAGAGTGTTTGGAAATAGATGCCTATGAGTCCTGAGATCAGCGGGTCGGCCTGATTTTATGGCAAAGATAAGCTTTTCTGTTCATTTGGAGGAAGTCTAGCGTGATCTGATTAGACTCTTAATAAACCTGAAGGACTCTGAAGTATTAATAAAAACTAATAGGAAGATAAAACAGGACTGAAGCAAGGAAATGGGTAAAAAAAATAAAAAATCAACCCCCCCTCCCCATGTTGTAGAGAGAAAGCTCTGCCTTTTTATCATTTCGCTTAAATGGAAATGTAAAAATGTAATATTACTAATTAGAAAGAAATCTTCAGAACAATCAAAACTAAGGACAGATAAAAATAACTGTTTTAAAATGGTAACTTAGTTTGAAACTAAATTAAAATGATGACCCCCCCTGTTTGGCCCATTGGATTTTTTCCCCACTGAGACTAAAACAAGCGTCTCTCTTCTCTCTAACAGACGTTTCAGTGCATATTTGCACAAGCAAACACAGATGTAACACATTTACAGTCCCGTCTGATCCTGCCTGCCGTTACCATCACGGTAAAACCCATTTAGCAGCTATAAAACCTGCTGGACCTTCGGAGAAAAGCCATCCTGTCCAGCTTTACACTGTTTCTAGTATAAAACCTGTTTATTCTTTTATCAATATTAGAAAATACTTTTTTTTGACTTGGGCTTCTGCAAATAATGGCTGACCAATGTCAAACCCACAAGGTTCTGTTTGTTTCCCTAAAGAGGAAAATGTTCTGATTGGACAGCATATGGATGCTCCTGTGGGCTCCTTCAGAGCAATAGTGGAAAATTATTGAAATAAATGACACTCAACAAAAATATATATGCAAAACATTTGGTTTTACTCCTATTTTTTCACAAACCAGTCTAAATCTGTGGTAATGAGCATTTATCCGTTGCTGAGATGCTTATTAGACACCATGATTAGAGCACAGGTGTGCACAAATCATGCACACCTGTGGCCTTTTATTGTCCCTCTGCAGTGTAGATCTGGGGTGACTGGGGCTGGGTACCAAACATCGGTTCTTTTATGGTACCGACCAAAATGCTTCGGTTCTACAGAGTATCGAAACATGCCTCGTCTTTCGGTGCCAAGTTTCGGTGATTGGCTGTAACACTTAACGTAATTGCGTCATCCAGGAAAAATACACAGGTGGTCCCGCCTACAGCCGGGGTTCATGTGTATCTGTTGTGAACTGGTTGTGAGCGTCGTGGAACCCCTTTAAAATGTCCCCCAGGTCACAAGTGCGGCTTCACTTTATTAAGACTGATGCCAATAGTGCGCAATGCAATACATCGTCCACGGAAACAATTTAAGAGCAGAAAGTTGCTCGGTGTTTGACTGCAAGAAAAGCGGACTGCAGCCGGCGCGACCATCCTCCTCTCAGCAGCCCGTGGGCGGAGCAAAGCCAGAGCGGAGTGAATCATGCTGCTTTCAAACTGGACGCAGCAGGAGCAGCAAAATCACATCTGCTGCTTCCTTTTTTGCTGCTTGTACCAGCTTAGTTCTGACGCGCGGCTGAAGAAGCTTTGCTGCTCTGGCTGCGCGGTTGAAAAGTGTTTCTGACGCGCGTTGGGCGGAGCTACTC
>NW_015150895.1:559728-565305 GCF_000732505.1 Cyprinodon variegatus
GGAATTGATATTCTAAAACTGGTATCGAAAAAAGTATCGTTCCGGAACCCGTATCGAAGTGAAGGTATCGGTATTGGTACCGGAACCGAAAATTTTTGAACAATACCCAGCCCTAGGGGTGACCACCATTTGCCTCACGCAGTGCAACCCATCTCCTTTCTATAGAGTCTATCACATTGTCAATTTTGACCTGTGAAATGTTGGTCCGTTCCTCTTCAATGGCTGGGGGAAGTTGCTGGATATTTGCAGGAACTGTCACACTGTCGATCCAGAACATCCTCAATGGGTGACATGTCCGCTGAGTATGCTCGCCATGCAAGAAGTGGGATGTTTTCAGCTTCCATGGATTGTGTACAGATCCTTGCAACATGGCGCCATGCATCATCCTGCTGCAGCATGAGGTTATGTTCATGGATGTGTGAAACAACAGTGGGCCTTAGGTTCTCGTCACGATATCTCTGCATTCAAAATTCCATCAATAAAATGCAGCTGTGTGCTTCGTCCATAACCCCACCGCCACCACGGGCCACTCAATCAACAACACTAACATCAGAAAACTGCTCACCCATACGACCCAATACACACCGTCTACCATCTACCCTCAACAGGGTAAACCAGGATTCATCCTCTGCAACGTGCCAAAGTCAGCAAATGTGAGCATTTTCCCACCGGTTATGACAACCAACTGGAGTCAGGTGGAGACCCCGATGAGGGAGACGAGTAGATGAGCTTCTCTAAGACAGTTTCTAACCTTTTGTGCAGAAATGTTTTGGTTATGTAAAGCGATTGTTTCAGCAGCTGTATGAGTGGCTGGTCTCAGACGATCTTAGAGGTGAACATGCTGGATGTGGAGGTTCTGGGCTGGTGTGATTACACGTGGTCTATGGTTGTGAGGCTGGTTAGATGTACTGCCAAATTCTCTGAAACGTCTTTGGAGACGCTTTATGGTACAGAAATGGACGTTCAACAGTTCTGGTTGACATTCCTGCTGTCAGCATGCCAATCGCACGCCCCCTCATATCTTTCAACATCTGTGGCATTGTACTGTGTGATAAAACTGCACCTTTCAGAGTGATCTTTTATTGTGGGCAGTCTAAGGCACACCTGCGCCCTAATCATGGTGTCTAATCAGCATCTTGATAGGGCACACCTGGGAGGAGGGATGGATTATCTCAGCAACGGCTAGGTGCTCACTATCACTGATTTAGACTGCTTTCAGAACAATATTTGAGGGAAACGGTGACATTGTGTGGGTGAAAAAAGTTTTATCATCGAGTTCGTCTCTTAGAAAATGGGAGCAAAAACCAAAAGTCTTGCGTTTCAGACACTGAAAAAGGAAAAGAAACTGAGTTTGGGTGGGAGATGGGAGGAGTTTCAGGTTGATTTTCCAGGAACCAACAGCTCTGATTAGCCTGTGTGGCCTCAGAGCGGCTCGTTCCATCAAAAGAGTCAAAAAGGAAACAAGAATGAGAAACGAGTTAAATTCCAACAGTCGGAGCTGGAAAAAGATAAAACCTGTTTACTCCTCTGTGTTAACGTCACACACGTGGAGAACATCTCTTATGAGCAGGAGAAACAATGAAAAGAAGGAGGAGAGGAAGGCAGGGGGTGGAGGAAGGGGCTGTTAGCGGTGATGGAGAGAACAGAGAGAAGGTGGATGGATGGAGGGAGGAAAGAGAGGAGGAGGAACGGGGGGGGGGGCTTGACGATAAGAGAAAAATTCAGACCGGTCAAAGTTTCCTTTTTGCCAATCGTGCTCCTGATAAAGACAGCGCCTGCTCCGGAGCTGATAGAGGGGCTATCTCTCTCCCTCACCCCCCACCCCCTCCATCCCTCCGCCTCACTCAGCCGGCAGTTAGTTTGTGAGGAGGAGAGGAAAAGAAGGGCCGTATCAGTGCAGCATCATGGTGCTACCATCAACCAGCCACCGCGCAGCAATTAATATCGCTCCAATTACTGTTAAAGGGACAAGGCTGGGACAGGACGATAATGAACACATCCTCTCCTCCCCG
Source organism: Cyprinodon variegatus (assembly GCF_000732505.1). Taxonomy (NCBI): domain Eukaryota; kingdom Metazoa; phylum Chordata; class Actinopteri; order Cyprinodontiformes; family Cyprinodontidae; genus Cyprinodon; species Cyprinodon variegatus. The sequence goes on from NW_015150895.1 coordinate 561,741, forward strand.
CCACACAAATTAACACACACACACACACAGAGCAGCACACATGAAACGTGCACAGCTTGAAAAGGAAATAATGCCAGATAGAACAGTAATCTTCCTGCATTGTTTAACTCATTGCAGACAACAGACAGAGAGAAATAAATGACTAAACAGCTCGATAAGAGTGGAAATAAATATTAAAATTATTTACTTCTTATCTCTTCTAAGCCGTGTGTTTTTAAGCTACGACTTCAATGCGTCACTGCTACACAACAGGCCCAGAAGGACCCCGAGAGGAGAGTATGCAAGGACATGATCCACGCCATAAGATGTGGGGAGCAGGAAGAATCGAGAGGGTCTCCTGCACCCTCTCCGTGAAAACAAATCCTAAAGTCGGTCATACGCTGTACGAGTTTTTGCCCTTTTCCAGCCCATTCTCCAGTCGTTTGAGATTTTTTCAGATGGGGCCTAGTTTAGCCTTAGTGTGTCCTGCGTCATGTAGTGTACAAAGGGGCGATCGGTCTCTCACAACCACCTCCCGTTCAAAAATCGTAAGGTCGGGAGAAAATCGAACGCGTTTAAAATTCAGTCGGCCATCATAAGGTGTTCGGGGGCCAATCTTGCTGTTGAAGCAGAGCTACGAGCCGATTTACCAGAACCTCACGGACTGCGCATGTGCTAACAAGGGAGTTCTTCTTCCAGACTGACGAAACCGACCAAAGCCGTATCCCAGCACTGTGTGGTTTCTAGACACGCAGTGTGAGCAGGTCGGTCGCATCAGACTATACAGTATAAGAACATGCATCACGAGACGTGAACTTTTAAATGCTGCCGTTTCATCGTACAGTTTGAGCTAAAGCGGAGTACGATCTAAGACATCTCAGAGGGCCCAGGCATTTACCTTTAATCTTAGATTCTGAATGATAATGCTAACTATGCGGTTAGCGTTACAGGTCCAACATGGAACCTGTAGAACAAGAAGCATGAGGGCAAGGAAAGAAGAACAATACAGAAAGGAAGGACATGAGCATGAAAGGAGACAGGTAAAGAAGAAATAAAGAAAATATTAAAGGAAGGAAAAAACAGGAAGAAAAGGTCAAAGGACAAAAAAGAACACAAGGAAGCACAAGTAAGAAAAATTAAATATGCAAGGGCAAAAAAAGGAAAGTCACTTGGAAGGAAAAGGAAGGAAGTATGGGAGAAGTCAGTACTTCTGAAAGTAGGATACGCGCCTGTAGTACGATACGTTGCTGAAGTACGACATGTCCCTGAAATACGATACGCCATACGTCCCTGAAGCACGATTACTCGCTGAAATACAATACGTCCCTAAAGAACGTTACGTCCCTAAAGAACGATTACTCGCTGAAGTACAATTACTCCCTGAAATACGATACGCCATAAGTCCCTGAAGCACGATTACTCGCTGAAGTACTATAAGTCCCTAAAGAACGTTACGTACCCGAAGTATGATTATTCTCTGAAGTACGAATACTCACTGAAATACGATACGTCCCTAAAGAACGTTACATACCTGAAGGGCATTTTCTGGTTTTATGTTTACATTTCAATATTTTTTCATATAAGTAGTAAACGATACGCTTCCCCATACGTCCCTGAAGTATAATTCGTCCCTAAAGTACAATTATTCTCTCAAGTACACAATGAAACACAATACGTCCGTAAAGTACAATAAGTCCCTGAAGGGCATTTTCTAGTTTTATTTTTACATTTCAATATTTTTTCATATAAGTAGTCAACGACACGCTATGCAATTCGTCCCTAAAGTACGATTATTCTCTCAAGTACGATTACTCAGCAAAACACGAAAAGTCCCTAAAGTTTTTTGGTTTTATTTTTACATTTCAACATTTTTTCCATATAAGCAGTCAACAACTTAAGGAGCGAGATAATTTATAGATTTATACAAGGCTCCTTAGTTTGAACACCAGAGGGCGCATTGACAGCCCAACCACAATATTGTCCAAATAGTGAGTTTAATGCTCTATTTTCTACTAAATTCTATTCATTTTCAAATTAAATAATGATTTTCTTATGAAATGATCATATTGACTAGGACTACATGTCCTTTATAAAACCTAAAATGTTTATTTTTAATAATATCTAAGGACAAACGTTTGTTTTTCTTCAGGTATTAATGAATCTATGTCCCCTGTGTAAGGGTCATACAGGGTTTAGTTTAGGATGACTTTACATTTGATAGAATAAATGGAGGAGGGAGACCTGATCTAGACTAAGGGGAAGATGACTGATGGTCGTCTATCAAACTTTATCCACCGTAACCGCAGGCAGTGACCATCATCTGTACTATCTGGCGAGTCCCACCTGGACCTCTCCACTGTAACACTTCCTCCTCTTCCTCCCCTTCTTCCTCCTCCTCCTCCTCTCCTCCGCTGCTCTGTGCAGGAGCCTGCTCCTCCCCGTCTCCATCTTCATCGTCTGGTCCTCCTCCAGAGTCCTGCGTCCTTGACTCTGCAAACACAAAGAGTTCCAGTTAAACCAGCACCCAGCTGAACGTGGATCTCAGGGGCGTTATCCTTCGTCTCTGCTGATCAAAGGCAGCGGTGAAATGACTCTCTGTAACAAAACACCTCAGCGCGCCCACGCACATCCTTTGATTTTTATTACAGCTCCAGAAAATCAAAGAGGCAGATGTTACATCTTCACCTGCGCTCTCCACTCGTTTCTCCCTCCCTCCATTGTCTCCTCCTCCACCTTTCCCTCTCATTCTGTCACTGATTGAAGGCCGTTCTTTTGCTACACCGTCTCCTCCAATCTTTCCATCTGGCTCCCTTCCTCCCATCCCGCCGTCAGCTCCGGCAGAGACTGAGGCGGCCTGTGTTGTTCTAATCAGCTCTGATATCCCTGTCAGTTGATCAAGCCGATTAGCCAGCCTCCTGCTGCCTGATCAAAGCCATCACTGGTGCACCTGGCTGGACCAGCTTCATGCACAATATCGGGATGTGTGTGTGTTTGACATATATTAACCCTGAACTTTGCCTGAGTAGCTGATATCAGTGAGTCCATCAGACCGCTGGGCCTCTCCCCATTAGCACAAGTCATGATTCGTTAGATTAGACTGATAGTTGCATCACTGCATATCACAATATCAGAGCCAGGGATCTGTTTTACAACATGGCCGGGCCAAGGGTCAGCTGACTGCATGGAACTGGGCAGTACGCCTCAGGATTAGCCTCATTAATAATGATAAGGCATAAAATGAACCATTTCCATCATCCAAGAGAAGGAAACATCATTATAGCAAACTGTTTTATCCATTTGAGTAGAAATTCATCAAATCTTTGAGTAAGTTTTCAGTCAAACAGCCAGCTGTGGACTTTTTCACTTCTCTGGATCGATATTTCTACAGAACATCTAGAGTCTGAAACAAGTAATCGGATTATTGAAATAATCGGCAACTAATTTAATAATCGATTAATCGTTTACTAGGGTGTACAGACTGTAAAACACGTCTTTACCTGACAGAGCAACCCACTTAGAGAAGTAGTTATACTCAAATCTTAATATATAAAAATTCAGCATTTAAGATAAAAAAATATATATTTTT
>NW_015150895.1:565440-568866 GCF_000732505.1 Cyprinodon variegatus
TTAATGGAATCCTGGACAAGACCTTATTACCTTTGTAACATTAAAAAAAATATGGATTTTTTTGATGGCAAAAACGAACGACAATCTAATAACAACAAACGCCAACTTTCCCGAATTTATTAAGAAAACATCAAAAGTGCAAGAAAGAAACATTTTTTTTTTGGTCCAACATGACCGGCACTTAAATATTTTACTTTATAAACCTAAATATAATCGTTAACAAGGAGTATTTACTTTTTAACTTTACTTTTCAATTAGCTTTTATCTTTTTTCTTGACTTAACATTTTTTTCAACTTAATTTACAGTAGATAATATATCAGAGAAGGGCTCATCTAATTGATCAAAAGGTAAAATAAGATGTACAGCCATGTAGCAGCATCTTTACATAGATATAGATCTTGAGCTCCTAGACCTCACTGAGTGACGGGGTAGTAATTTGCCCTATAAAAGTCTTTAAGGAACTTTTATAGTAATGATCGATTACTTGACTATTAATCGATTTTGGGACAAATTTAAATATGACTTCCCTACAACTTCAAAGAACTGTAGCTCAAGACAGTTTAAACGATTATGACCAAAGTCAGGCTTTTAAGAAATTAAAGATGCTTTAAATGAGGCCAAAGCACTAATCTAACGTTTGATGATGTTCAGGGTGCTTCGTCTCTTAGACTGAACTGTTTGGGTTCTGAGGCAAATTTCACAGGAGAAGCTGCGGGTTTGGGGGTTAAAGGTAGCCATCAAGCTAACGTGTTTTTTATTAAATGGCCAAATTAAATCCTGTTGGAAAAACTTATCATCCCAACTTCATAAATCTGAGCGTGTCCTTTGTCTGACTCGTCTCCTCCCTTCTCAGAACTCCAGACTTTAACTTCCTCCTCTCTTCCCCAATCCGCGGGCTCCGCTGTGATAACGCTTTAGCCGTGTGCACAAAGGCCATGTTTACCCTTGCATACCGGCTGGGATAAACAGTGATAGAGCCCCGATCGATAGGGCCCGTAAACGCCCCGGCACCACGTGACGGCTTCACGCTGCCTTAGTGTTAAGCAAAGAGTCCAGAGGCCTGCTGGATCCTCATCGCCAAATAAATCAGAAACGCGCTGGAGCCCGTGCAGACATCCAGTTTCACGTCACGTCCACTTTCCAACCGTTTCAAATCCTCACACCAGATACAGACACACACACATACACACAGAAAGCCCCCCCCCCCCCCCCGCCTAAACAGCGCCATTATTTTCAGCTATAAATCACATTGAATGGCACATTGATTTTATCCTGCAGGGGCTGCAGCATGAGGGGAGCTGCAGACACAGTTATTGCGTTTAATATTATCAATATTATCTCCCATATCATCTGAGACAGGGAGGCAGGTATCAGGAGGAGTCGACAGACACTTTTCTGCCAACTCCCCCCACCCTCCCCACCCCCCCCAGCCAGGCAGTTTCCATCAATCTGATAAGCTGAACTTCCCCTGTCACACCTGCAGGGCAAAGTCACCCAGCATTCTCTCGCCTCCCAACTCCGACAGCCCTCCAAGTTTATCCTTTGTGTGCTTGAATGCTTCCTTTCTGCTCCGTGGTCCAATCCTCTACACCCCCTCTAACCTTCAGGCTCTACCAGGCCCCGTGCAGCTTGGCTTATTCGCCAAACCAGAACTAAACAAGACACGTAAAACCAACAAGCCTTTTAGTTTCTGTTGTCCTTTTTTTATTCTTGCTGCGGTGCTCCTGGTGTCTCCAGAGGCAGTGCAGGCAAGCTGACAGAGCTGTGAGGTGTTATTGCTTCTACGCCGCGTCGTCCCCAACGAGGCTGAACCCGCACACCTCAGCTGATAGCAGAGTAAAGCCTCGTCCTAGGGGAACATGATGCCTTTCACACATGTTTAGTGCGCGGCGTAGTGCTGCTCCAAATGTTAAGATGATCCACTGTTTCATTTTCACTTAGCTCGTTTGTTCCCACACCAGCCTTTTGTCACTCTGGACCAAATGTACAGAACTTGGGGAGCATCATATCTCCATGACAACCAGTCTAAAGGGCTGGTTATCCTATGATATTTTTGATGTATGCCCAGTATTGAAGCGTAGTCTGCGCTATGTTAGGGACATGAGGGCGAAAAAGAGCAGGATCCAGGTGAAAAACGGGTTCCACACTGGAAAAATTATCTAGAAATAAGTAAAAAAAAATTTAAATTAAAAGTATTTACCCTTAATTTAAGTAGGCAAATGAGATAGTTTGCCAATGGAATGAGTAATTTTACTGTTAAAATAAGATAATTAGATGTGTACTTGAAATAAGACAATGCAATTGTATTTTTATTTATTTTAAGTGTAAGTTGTCTTATTCAATTGGTAAAATGTCTCTTTTACCTCCTTAATCAAAGAACAAATACTCTTATTTTAAGAAAATATGACTTATCTAGATTTTGATTTTTTTTCAGTGCTGCGTTCTCGCGCAGCTCGCTCTTCTAACTGCTCCATCTTCATGAGTCGTTTTCCACAACGGCGGTCATACAAACAAAACAAGCCGTTAAGGTACCAAACAAGAAATACTCAGTGTAGAGCGGATGTAGATTTGACCAATCAGAGGCCTCCTGTCTGCGGTCACCTGCAATTTTGGAGAGGAGCAGCAGAGTGTCTGCATAGGGGTGGGGGCCTTAAATCTGGAAAGGATGCCACTGAAAAAGTAAAGGAAAAAAATCTAAAAACTTTCACGATGGAGACTTAGATTCTGCAGTGACCAGAAGCTTCGCCATTTTGTTAGAAACATTTTAAATGGAAACATCTGCTTGATTCAGGAGAAGCTGCAGATTTATGCTCATTAACATGCAGGGTGAGATCCTCCTCATCTGGCCCAGATACAGACGATCGGCAGGCCGCAACGTAGGGTTATACTGACACTGGAGAGGAACCGACGCCAACTCTTCAGGTCGCACTAGTTTGGTTTGCAATATACCCCTTTGCCACTGGCTGAAAAACCCGTTAAGACGTGGGAACAATGGGCTTTTAGTGGCAGTAGGAACAGCTCACTGACGCTTGTCTATATGGGTCAAACGCCTCGGCTCTGGTTGACATGCTTTGGGATCATCGGACCCTGAATATCCAAACTAATATCAGGTCAGCATTTCATCTTGGGACTAAATTGGGTTTTCCAACACGACAGAGGCTCTAATCCGAGGAGTAAAACAAAAACAGATGAGTTTTTTTATCTGTTGATCTTCAGTTCAAACCTACAGAAAAATCTGGAGTGGCTCAGATTGGTACGCAATTCTGGAACTCTTCCTGGACCTACGTTAATCCTCGAAGGATGCTTACATTACCATATCTTGCTATCATAATTCTAACAAAAGCCTGTCATGCTGTCACCATGCTAACAGTAGCCCATTGCTATCACCATGCTAACACTTGCCCATTGCTATCACCATGCTAACA
>NW_015150895.1:569022-575970 GCF_000732505.1 Cyprinodon variegatus
ATTAGCACATTGCTATCACCAGGTTAACACTAGCCCATTGCTATCACATGCAAACACTAGCAAATTGCTATCACCATGCTAACAGTAGACCATTGCTATCACCATGCTAACACTTGCCCATTGCTATCACCATGCTAACGCTAGCCCATTGCTATCAACATGCTAACACTAGACCTTTGCTATCACCATGCTATAACTAGCCCATTGCTATAACTATGCTAACACTAGCCCATTGCTATAACTATGCTAACACTAGCCCATTGCTATCACCATGCTAACACTAGCCCACTGCTATCACCATGCAAACACTAGCCAATTGCTATCACCATGCTAACAATTGCCTATTTCTATCATAATGCTAACGCTAGCCCATTGCTATCACCATGCTAACGCTAGCCCATTGCTATCAACATGCTAACACTAGCCAATTGCTATCACATGCAAAAACTAGCCAATTGCTATCACCATGCTAACACTAGCCCATTGCTATAACCATGCTAACACTAGCCCATTGCTATTACCATGCTAACACTAGCCCATTGCTATNACCATGCTAACACTAGCCCATTGCTATAACCATGCTAACACTAGCCCATTGCTATTACCATGCTAACACTAGCCCATTGCTATTACCGTGCTAACACTAGCCTATTGCTATCACTGTGCTAACACTAGCCTATTGCTATCACATGCAAAAACTAGCCAATTACTATCACCATGCTAACAGTAGCCTATTGCTATCACCATGCTAACACTAGCCTATTGCTATCCCCATGCTAACATTTGTTTATTGCTTTCTCCACTCCCGTCTCTATTCCACCATCACAGACTCAGCGTCGCCACTTGTCCGCTTTTCCAGGAAACAATGAAACTGACCATGGCGTATTGCTATTGTTGCTAACGCTACATTCACATCAACACACATACTGGTCAAATTCTCCAGTGTAGAAGTAAATAAAGCAGGTATGAGAAAGGGTCTGAATGAGGTCGATTTATATCATGAAAATTATTAAACGTGAACTTAAAGACAATTTCAGGAAGATCGTACCAGTGAAATACCAGTTTAAGATTCCTTTAAATGAAAATTAACTGGCGCAAGGAGAAGGGCCAAATATCCCACAGAGGGATAGCAGAAACTCCCTGATATCTAGAAAGCATGTGGTAGCGGTGCATCCTGTTAAATATCTATCTCTGTGTTGGTGTGAATCAGAGGAAGTCCTACAGAAACAAAGCAGCGATCCTGCTTCACGTTTTGCAGTGAATGCTGAATAAATATTCAAACCCGGAAAGAGAACGTCTCAAATACATCAGTAGAGGAGTAAAAATGAAGGAGGAGTGATTGAGAACTTCTGAACGGAAGGATGCTGCCGGTTTTTATTATTAGCCTGGAAACATGTGGACAGTTCTGCTGACTGAGCGGATTACAGGATGAATAAAAAAAACACAAAACAAACCGAAAAAAGTTTACTTAGTAGCACTTTTAAGAGAAAAGTGTCGCCTATAAAATATTCATTTAAATAAAGTTTAAATGGTGGCAGCTCTCCACAGCCTCCAGGTAGAACCTGGTAGTTCAATCATCACATGCTTAATTTTAAAGCAAACAGCTCCTTTTGTTTAACCAACAGGCAGAGCAGTACAATTACAGAGAGAGAGAGAAAGAAAGCAGCGAATCCTGACTGTGAAGAAACGACTGTTGCTGTTAATCCGCTGTACAGTCTGGAGCTGTTTATCACGATCAAACCCCAGATTACCGCTTCTGTTGGTTCCTATATGCCTCACACACACTTTTTCTAACAGCGACGATCAGATTCTGATGAAAAACACCAAAAAAAAAAAAAAAGAAAAAGAAGGAAAAGCCCTGCTGATTGGCTCAAACACGGGCACGACAATTAGAGGTCAGGAGGAGGTGACGTGTCGACTTATCGGGCCAGAGGTGGATTTTTATCACACTTCCTGCGATGGTTAAAAATGATTAATAGAAGAAGAATAAGAAAAAAGGAACTTTAGTTGTTTTTGCAGAGTTGCTGCAACTGAAGAGCGATTCTGAGAACAGAGGAGGGTAGAAACACCACAAGAGAGAGGGAGGGAGGGGGAGAGAGAGAGCAGAACAGATGCTGCTGCTGCTTAATAAACGCTGCTTTGGATGAACGTTAATAAACCAAGGCGGGGGGGCTGTTACTGGTAGAATGTGTTTTTCTTGCTGAAGTTATCAGGCTGGTTATCACTGTGTGTGTGTGTGTGTGTGTGTGCGTGGTCCAGATGGCGGATAACAGGCCCTGCCTTTATTAGCCAGCGCCGCCTGATAACGACCTGGTATTGATCCCAGGTTGAAAGAGCAGCTTCGTCAAACATGGCTGATTTACAGAGCGCTGATAATGGCAGCGCCGGGCAACCGAGGAACCCCGGAGAGGAGGAAGACGAGTAAATCAGCACTGTGATGATGAAGGTGTGTGAGCGAGGCCTAAACAGAAAGCAATGGATGCCGAGTCGCTTTTCTATCGATAAACTGGCTCACATGTGCAGCACGCCTGACTTCTCTCATCTTCTTCTTCTACAGTCGGCACATAACCCACCGCTAACCTCAAAAACACACACGCGCACACACACACGCACGCACGGCAGCTAATCTCTAATCTGGTCTCGATTAGCACCTGACAGAATTTCCATGGGTTTATCAAACCGAGCCAACCAGCAGACGCTTATCAGCCTCAGCCCCCAAATTTCACAACAGCAGGAATTTTTTTTAGATTAAAAAGAGAAAAAAAGAAACACAGCCAGGGAAATCTTGAATAAGTCGATCGAATATGAGAGAAAACTGCTATCACAGGGAGAGATGGAGGTGCTGGAGGTGGGGGGGAGGCGGCGCTCCGGGATAAGAGGGCCGACTAACCGGGGGGCCACAGAAATGTTTTCTTCTTCTGGTTGTTTTCTGACGAGATAAAAAAGCGACACACATGGAAGCTACAAGCTCATAAAGCACCGGCGGCCATTTTTCCTGCCTCTCTTTGGGACGATGCCGGCCTGCTGACAGACAGCGGCTGAGCTTCGGCTGAACGGCCGCTAATTACAAACGGTTAATGGGTAATCAGCAGGATGTGACCTGGAAGCTGCTTCCTATCAGAACCAGGGAAAACTCTGTGCTTTTATTTTGAAGGGATGTAGTGAGCAGAAATCTTCTAGTTTCAAGTCTTCCCTCCAAAAAGTCATCAGGTTGAAGCTTCTCATCCACTCAGTGTGACCTGCTGGATGTGTTCTCTTCATCCTCTGACATGGGAGCTGGCTCGGAGCTCGTCTGCCTGGCTGTGTGCTACTGGACGGGGCCGCCAGCGGAGCTGATTTACAGTTACCTTTTGTATCTCTGCTTCTTTTTGTATCTCTGCTTCTGTCTCCTTGAACCCCAGTCGGCCTCAGCAGATGGCCGCTCACATTGAGCCTGGTTCTGCTGGAGGTTTCTTCCTGTTAAAAGGGAGTTTTTCCTCTCCACTTTCGCTACAAGCATGCTTAGGCTGAGGGATTGCCTTAGGAGTCAATGAGTCGATTGTTGTGAATTGGCGCTATATAAATCAATTTAACGGAATCATCACCTTCAGCGGCTGGCGGGCGGAGCATTGCGCTCTGCTGCCACCTGCGTGGATTCTAGCCGCTACAGAAACTTCATCCTGCAGACATATCAACTGTGACCTTTGACCCGCAGCCCTTTGTGCCTCCTCTCCTTGTCCACAGCTCCTCTGTCTGTTGAATGGCTCATAAATGGCGCGGAGGGAAGCAGCAATCTATTCTAGGGTGGTATGGTGTCAGCACACCGCCCACTGTGCGGTGTCTCATGGGCCTTACCTTCGTTGTAGAGTGGCGTGTAGGACGGGGGGCTGCAGCTGTCACCTTCTGCAGAATCCTCTGGATCAGAGGCTCCGCCCTCCTCTCCTGACAGGCTGGGCGTGTCCGCGCTGCTCTCTTCTCCGCCGCCCAGATCCCCGAGGGAACCTGACACCAAAAATAAAAACAAGTTGAATTTTTTTTAACACTTTTTGGAGAAAAAAAGAGCAATAACTTAGAATTTTTCCTCTTTAAGTTGTTCCAAAACAGTTAAAAAACAATCCACTGGACTTTTTTCAAGTTTGAAGACGTTTCGCTTCCCATCCAGGAAGCTTTTTCAATTCAAAATGTCTCTTTAAGTATTTATTTGCTCAGAGTAAAGCAGATGATCAAATGAACGTCGAGTCTTTTTAACCAGCATGGACTCGTGACTCTTAAACCCCAAGATGGAGTGTCGGTTTGTTAGGTCCCGACTGTCTTTTGCTCATTTCTGTTTTTGCTTTTAACTTTCTCAAACAAAATATTTGGAAGACAGAAGCAAATGATACTATTGTGAGCTGATAACAGAAGACAACCCAGGATCAAAGGTGTAAAAATAAATGAAGATACATGAACTTTTATTTCTGTTTGACATAGAATCACAGATCAAATCCGTTTTTATTGCGGTTTTTAGGTTTAATTTCTCTTAGTTTTTTGATCAATAAATGGCCTTTTTTGCTGCAGCTCAGTCAAACATAAAGGGTTCAAGTTGTGATGGATCTAAAACAGAAGAAGAAGCTTTTCAATCCAACAAGAAGGTGAAGAAGTAGAGAAAACTGCAGAAAAAGACGGTCGGCTGAACGGCAGAAGGGAGAAATTAAAGCCCTAAAAACAGATATTTCTCCATATTTTAAATAGAGTAATTCAGAAAGGGGCGTCAGGATTGGACACGCTGAACGGTTTAATCCAAAAGATTAATAGCAGGAAGCCGAAGGGAACCTCAGAGCCAAATGACAGCATACCTAAAATTACAGCTAAAAGAGTGATTAGTGCCGGGCTGATCGCTATCAATTACAGTCCCATAATCCCTGCTGACCAGAGTAATTATACACTACTTTTGATCTATTTTAGCCTGTTTGAAGATTATATCCCCCGCAAAAAAAAAAAAAAAATAGTCAGTTAATATGGATTTAATGCGACTTTCATTAATGCTTCTCTCTCTATAGGATGGATCCTTTAACAGATTGAAGCGGGAACATTTACAGGCAGAGGGCCTCCAGGGCCTGCAGCCGTCTGCGGCTCCCAGAGGATCCACCGACGGAGGATCGAAGACGACCGGGAGGACGAGGGTGAGGGTGGGCCCTTGGCTTCTAGGCGAAACGAATCCCGACTCAGATCAGGGAGTCTTTTTCCAGCCCTCCATCCAGAACAGGTTGCAAATTAATTTCCAGGAGGCTGCGCAGAGCCAAGGAACAGGGCGAGGGGGTGTGTTTCTAAAGCCGTGACTGGGGGGCGTATATATTTACACTGCTGGAACAAAAGGACGCTATAATCTATACAAAGCACACAACAATACCCGTGAATAAAGCAGCTTGTAGAAAAAGGGAGAGGCAATTTTTCTAATTCTGTTAATTTCACTTCCAAAGCAATTAAAAGCAGGCAGAGATAATGGCGGGAAACAATCGGCGGCTGACAAAGTGTTTCTGTCTTTGTAAATGAAACATCTTTAGGCTAATTTCAACTTCCACGCCTGCATGCTTCACTCTCATTTCAGATAAAAACGAGCAGCAGATTTGGACCAAAGCAGAGAGGAAGGGAAGGAGGACAGAGATCGATCCGGTGTGGAGAACATTTTTAGCTCCATGTCGTCCAAGCTTTGCTCCATCTAATTTTCCATATCTGGAAGGACGTTTTCATACAATTAATTTCCCTTTAATCAGAGTTGTACAAAGGCGCTTCTGTGTGTAAAATTCCAATTATATTTCTTGTTTAAAGCGGAGGTTTAAATGATGGTTCCTGTCCTCGTTAAAGCGCCGCTTTAATGAATCAATCACATCAAATGGGGCAAAAACTCTCCGCTCTGCTTGCCGCCTTCTGTCCCTGCAGAAATATCTTCCTTTCCCGTTTCCCCCTCTTCTGGTGTGGGACACTTGGCAGAAAGCCTCGATAAGTCAGCCCGGTTCTGCTTCATTTAGCTCCCAGTTTCCAACTCAAACTGGTTCATCTTTCCAGCAGATATCCTGGAGGATCAGACTGGGCTCCTTCCATGTTCATTGGGACCCGTTTCTGCTTTCCAGGATCTAAGAAGGAAATCTGGTTCCGTCTGGAGCCTGAAACCTTTTCTCTGTTTGGCCTCATCTCTGCACAAACAGGAAGTAAAACCGGCAGCATATTAAAGATGAGATGGAGATCTAACCGAAGCATGAATCAACGTTTCCTTTGCTTCCTGAGGCAGCGGCGGCAGGAGACTCCAAAGGGCCGACGGGTCGCAGCAGCTCGCCACTACTGGAGCTGATTTACTGTGAGGTCTGAGCTGCAGGTTCCTTCCTAGGAACCCTAACCTGCTAAATATATGAAAGCTGCTTCAGAAGAAAGGAAGAAACTGGTCTCAGTTATGATGCATTTAAAACATAAAAAAATAGTCTGGGAAATATTCATTGACCAACTTTTAAAAAGTAGAAAAAAAAATAATTTGATGTTTTTCAATCAGATGGAGCGAATTAATGAGGCGATGCAATTTGTGATGTCATATGTTTACGTTACACCTGGCTGGAGTAGACAGGAAGTAGTTTTATTTTTTCATTTGTTCATGTCATTATTGCATAATCTTTTTGTTTTTCCATACATGAACAAAAAAGATCAGAGGGAAGATAAATCTTGTATTATCTGTTCCTAAAAGTTAGCAGCTAGCATGTACCACAGCGCCAGGATGGAACGAGGCTTTAATAAATGTTGAGGCCGACAGGTTGTACTATTACTGCATTGGAAAACAGCTGATCAGTCATCTACATCAGATCTTAGTCCACCTCGTATTTAACCGTTTATGCTATTTCAAAAAAGTCAAAAATTTCCATTAAACTAAAAAACTTTTTTGCACATTTATGAGGTTTATCAGAGTTATCACAGGATTTGCATAAAGGCACCTAACAGGAAGGC
>NW_015150895.1:576498-588265 GCF_000732505.1 Cyprinodon variegatus
TTACACTTGCTCATATTTTCCAGACAAAAAGTCCCAAATGTCCCGGCCGCAACAACGCTTTTATTGGTTCCGCTATCGGGACGGAACCAATAATGGTGAGCCATTATTTTCTTTCAAATAAAAAAAGATTCCAATTTAAATTTTTTATTTAGATTACAAAAATAAATCATAATAAAAATAATCCTATTTATGATGTTTTAAAAATTAAGACCTACGAAAGACTGATTTAAGACATTTTAATACCAATTAAGGCCTTAATTTTATTTTGAATAATTCAATGCCTTTTAAGACTTTTTAAGGACCTGCAGGAACCCTGTATAAAATCCACTATATAGTGATTGAGGGGTCAGAGGTCAGGGGTCAAGGGTCAGGACGGACGTTCAGACAGAGGCAATGAAAACTTGGCCTCCAAACTCAGTTTATTGTGATGAAAATACTGAAATGATCATCAAGCAGCAGAAAGAAACTTTGGGAATGTTTTCAGACACCAGATGAAGCAGACTGATGAATTTCAGCCAAACGGTTCCTTGATGTAAAAGACAAAAAAACTCCTGGCTCTGAGGGAACGAATCACATTCCAGTCCTTCCAGAGATTAGACGGGACCAGATACGGAGCAACAGGAACACTAGAGAGCTGGAGAGCAGCTGTCTGTCTCAGAGACGCCACGAGAGGCGGAACAAAGCGCTGCAGCTGATGAAGGAGCTGAAGATGCTGCTTTATTAACTCTGGGTCCACATCAAACCTGCAGCCCGACTGATTAAACACAGAGACAAGGAACATCAAACCTGCACGCTCAACAAGCTGATTAAACAGGCGGCAGCCGAGCCGCCGCCGCCGCCGTGCAGAGAAGACATCAGACCTGAGAGCTGCAGAGGAAGAAGGAGGCGAAATCACAGACGCCTTAAGAGAAACATGAAAAGAGCAAATTCAGAGGGAGAGAGAGGAGGCGAGGACGAGGAGAGCAGGATGGTACCTGACACAGAGTCAGGAGCTGGAGAGGAGCCACTTATTGATCAGAGTCACCAGGAAACCTTCCTCATCAGCTTCACGCTTCCTTCAACGCAGCAGGGATCTTATCAGAGATCCGGGAACGCCTCCAACACTCAGAGCGCCTTCTATTTACCGTCATTCTGCTCAGAAACAGGAGTTCTGCTCCTCAGATGTTCAAATCAAAGCTGTGGAAATAACCTGAAATCACGGATGGGAATCAGAGATGAGGAAAGTTAGGGGGGCCGCTGGAGGTTCCTCTGACTCCATCCTCAGGGAGAGAAAGGAGGGGGGATCTTCTGCTTAAACGATGGAATATACCCCATAAAATGTCATAAAATCAAAACCAATGTTGGTTTTTTTCTCTTTATCTTTATTAGATCAGTTGTCACCCTGCAGCTGGGGGGTTCCGACGGGCTCTGGCGGGTCACACGGGCTCTGGTGGGTTCACACGGGCTGTGGCGGGTTCACACGGGCTCAGGCGGGTCACACGGGCTCTGGCGGGTTCACACGGGCTCAGGCGGGTTCACACGGGCTCTGTCGGGTTCACACGGGCTCTGGGGGGTTCACACGGGCTCTGGGGGGTTCACACGGGCTCTGGGGGGTTCAGGTGGGTTCAGACGGGCTCAGGCGGGTTCAGACGGACTCTGGCGGGTTCACACGGGCTGTGGCGGGTTCACACGGGCTCAGGCGGGTTCACACGGGCTCAGGCGGGTTCACACGGGCTCAGGCGGGTTTACACGGGCTCTGGGGGGTTCAGGTGGGTTCAGACGGGCTCAGGCGGGTTCAGACGGACTCTGGCGGGTTCACACGGGCTCTGGGGGGTTCAGGTGNCAGACGGGCTCAGGCGGGTTCAGACGGACTCTGGCGGGTTCACACGGGCTCTGGGGGGTTCAGGTGGGTTCAGACGGGCTCAGGCGGGTTCAGACAGACTCTGGCGGGTTCAGACGGGCGCAGGCGGGTTCACACGGGTTCTGGCGGGTTCACACGGGGTCTGGGGGGTTCAGACGGGCTCAGGCGGGCTCTGGGGGGTTCAGACGGGCTCAGGCGGGTTCAGACGGACTCTGGCGGGTTCAGACGGGCTCAGGCGGGTTCTGGCGGGTTCACACGGGCTCAGGCGGGTTCAGCAAGCTCAGGCGGGTTCAGACGGACTCTGGCGGGTTCAGCGAGCTCAGGCGGGTTCAGACGGGCTCTGGCAGGTTCAGCAACTCAGGCGGGTTCAGACGGACTCTGGCGGGTTCAGACGGGCTCAGGCGGGTTCAGCGAGCTCAGGCGGGTTCAGACGGGCTCTGTCAGGTTCAGGCATTCTACTGAATCCCTCTGCTGTGCTGCAGGAACGTCCACCATTCATGGTTCCATCCGACGCAGTTTTTGATGCCATCAATCTGGTCTGGTTTTCCAGATCCACAGTTTGAGGTTTGGTTCTCTTTATTTTGTTTTTTTTTACCGCTTTTATTTTATTTTTGCTTGTTAAGATCCAAATTGTTACAATTAAATAGACTCTTAATAAGATAGATTTGTGAGATGAGGAACCAGAAAGTGCCAGAAGAAACAAGGTGAGCAATAGACCGGAACCTTTGGGGTTCACAATGGTTCAGAAGAACTCTAATAATCCCAGGTGAAACCAGCCCACAGCACCAACCCTCAATCACCGTGTTTGACAGTCCAATCAGTGTTGGAGCTGCCTACATCACCTGCTGACCTTTCAGTGATCTCTTATGGATAAACCCAGAGGTTTGACTGATGACATCACAGCGTTGGGCAGCACCTCGTCTCTGCTGCAGAGACTTTATGGAAGCAGCAGATGTTTTATTCTAGACTGGCTAATGAGAGTCTGGGAAGGAATCCTTTTAGATCCTGGAAAGCCTGATTTATTAAACCCGCAGAGTTTCCAGAATCAGAAAGATTTTAAAATGCTCTGGATGCAAAGTTCAGATCCAGTCTGCTGTGGTGAGCAGGAGTTTAACCGGAGACCAGGAGCTGCCTGGTTGCTAGGGGACCAGGACCATCAGGGAGGCTGCTGACCGTCCACATCAAGGCAGTGGAAGAACTTCTCCTCCTTCATATCCTCTCCTCCTGTCACCATCCCTCCATCCCTCCCCTCTGTCCTCTCCTCCCTATCAGTACCCCCACCCCCCCCACCCCGCGCGGTGACTGGGAGCGTCACTCTGTGCGGATAGCTGCGAGCCGTTGGCGGTTATCGGCTCCTGCAGACTCTCTCTGCCGGTCTGATCTGTCTCCTCTTCATTAAGCAAATACGCCGACGTGGAAATGAAAACATAATAGCTATTTGATTTCCAGAGAGATATTTTGCATATTGGTTCGGAGCTGATAGCGGAATTTCATCAAGTCGTTTTTTTTCTTCCTCTCCTGCCACCGCAGCCTCCTCCTCCTCCTCCCTGCTTTAAAAACTGAATTACTGAGCTGGGCCACTCTCAGCTTAGATTTCTTTACATTGCTGGGAAGAGGGAAAAAATCTGGCTCCCCAGGAAGACTACTTAAATGATTAAATATCCCCCCATTCCCATCTTTTCTTTCTTCCCTCTCTCTTTGATAAGGAGGAAGGAAATTTAAAGAATTCGCTGCTTTAGGTTGACTTGACTAATCAGAGATAGCAGTGAGAAAATTAACTCCTTAATGAGCAGAGTCGTCTCCCAGATAAAGGTCCGGGACGGGGAGACGGCGGGGTGAGCTGAACCCTGAGAGGGGGACACAAAGAGACGGAGAGATGGAGGGATGAAGAGCAGACAAAGGGAGGCTTAGTTTGCTCTCCTCCTTCTCTCAGAGATAGCAGGTGAAACGGCCTCCCCTCCCTCCACTGGTGATGGATGGTTGGTCCACTGGTAGGGTATCCTCCATGGCCCCCAGAGAAGGAAAACTGGCCCCAGAGGAGAGGATCTCCTCAGCAAAACCACCACACTGGAAAAATCTAAATCTAGATAAGTCACTTTTTCTTAAAATAAGTGCATTTGTTCTTGGATTGAGGAGATAAAAGAGACATTTTGCCAAAGGAACAAGAGAATTTACATTTAAAATAAGAAAATGCAATTGCATTGTCTTATTTCAAGTGCATGTTATCTTATTATCTTATTTTAAGAGTAAAAATCATCTCATTTACCGACTCAAATTAAGGGTTAATGCACTTAATTTAAGAAATTTGTACTTATTTTTCCAGTGCACACTGCATAAACTTAAAATCTGAATAATCATTGTTTTCCTTGAATTGAGGAGGTGATTGAGACACTTTACATTTAAAATAATAATATTTCTACTTCATACTTTCTAATTATCCTATTTTAAGAGTAAAAACACTCATTGTTAAATCGAAGATGCAGATAGTCTGGATGCTCTAGGGCCCGACTGGGCAGAAATAAATCCCCCCGGTCTCCATCATGGAAGCTAGGGGTGGAACGATTCACAAAATCCACGGTTCGGCTCATGGTTTCGTGGTCACAGTTTTCGGTTCGGTTCGGTATATGTTGATTGTTAGCCTGACATGTTGGTCATGTTGCTGTTAGCATAAACAAAACGTGTTGCACAATGCTTGCACACTGTTGCACTTTTATCCCCAGCTTTCTTTCCGCCGTCATCGTAGGTCACTCTAAATGCAAAGTGGTCCCATACAGCAGACCTATAAAGTGCTGCTGGCGCGTCTTCCAACTCCTGTTCTTTCCCACTCGCCATACCCACACAATTCTCCACAACAACTGATTTTTTTCTGCTACACCCGGCTACGCTGCTTCGCTTCTTCTTCTTCTTGTTTACTACTGGTGGTTGGCTTTGGTCGCAGTACCGCCACCTTCTGCTCTGGAGTGTAAACGCGTCGCCTATGAGAAAAAGGAGCATCGCTTGGACCGAACGCAACACACGCCAACCAAAACGAGACAGTCGAACCGAACGGTTCGGATGGTTTTTATGAACCGTTCCATCCCTAATGGACGCCGTGTTGTCCAGACTCAAAGGTCCTGCTGCGTCACGTCTGAGTACCACACAACTAAATCAAACACACAGATCGAACGCAGAACTGCATCCAGTTGTTTAAGAACAAGATGTTTGAAAAATGTAAAACCAGATGGATAAAAAAACTAAAGATAATTTAGTCCATTTTTAATCTGGAGAAATCAGAATGGAACCAGAACCAATAAATGAGACGAGGGGGAGAAACAAACTGAATCTTAAGATCAAATAAAAAGATCGACGAACGTGTTAACTCGACCTCCTCCGTCAGTCAGAGAGAGCGACGGCACAAAGTATCTGACCAGGAGTCACTTTTTAATGTCTCCCCAATGTGGTTTTGTAAGGGGGGTGCGGGGCAGCCTCCCCTGGAAAATGTTAAAATGTAGAATTTCTAATATGCTATTTCCTGTATTTTGAGGTGAAAAGCTGCTAACTTTTGTCCTGATTATTGGACGTATGTGTGCTTGACTAGAGGTGGAGATTTCATAAGGAAGACATGAGGTACAACATTACATGTTAAAGGTTAATTCACACAAGCAGAAAGTGTAATGTTATGTTCAGACCGAGCTGCAAAGAAGCGCCTGCTGATTCATTTTTAACGCTTTTCCACATAGAGGTCAGTCGAGCCTCAAGAGCACCTTTGACGCTCCTGATGTGCATCTAGTAAAGTTTGTCCAGATGCTGCTTCTATGTTCAATAGCAGAGACTGTTTGCTATATTTGCTGTGATCAGTGACTAAAAAGCAGATTTAATATATTTCTAAGCGAGAAAGTCCACCTCGAAACAACATCTGTCAGTTCATAAAGATTACAATCCTGCCATCAAATATTATTTGGTTGTCGGAGCAGCACAGATCCCCACATACAGGCACTGGTGGTGCTGGGAATCCACTGGGAATCCAGCAGCAGCTGCTTCAGGCCCGGTCGCCTCATGGGGGTTTTCCGCTACCGTTCATGGCGACTGGAAGTAGATGTTAGCGTTTTTTTAGGTATATGGTACAAACTGCAGGCACTAGAATAATAAAGGTGAAAATATTTTCCTGCCGGGTTTGGGCATTTTAAGTTTATTTAGGTGTTAATAAACGGTTTCACGGGAGTGATCATAGTGCTCTGCATCAGCAGCGCTGTGTCTGTCTCCCTGCCAGATCGGTTTCTCTGATTGGTTGATGTCGCATTTTGAGCAACAAAAGTTAAATTTTTCCAACTCCAGCATCTGCTGCTTGTAAAATTTTGAACATTTGAGGAAAGTATCCGGGGGAAAATCCAGGCGTACCAAAGCTGTACATCCCAAAAACTGTGTGTATAATGCACGCCGGTACGCATCGCTAGCTAAAAGCCAGTCTGTAGCCCTCCTCTAAATTATTCCAGCCACTAAATTTGATGATCCACACGGGAAAATATAATTTTAACTGTTTAAATTAATTAACTTGACCTCATAAAGGAAATTTCTAATGATGCTGACACCTGTGGCCAAGCACAGAACTGCAGGTTTTTTCTGCTCGTTCTCGTAACTCGCGCCTGTACTTAATCAATGCGAGGGAAGCATCATGGATGCTGGTCTTCTTTGGAGTATGAAGCTATTCGCTGCTCCTGCCTGGAAAAGATCTCCTTTCACTGGTTGCTGATGAGGAGCAGCTCCCTGCAGGGTTCCTTAGATAGAAAATCTTAATATGTGTACTTGTGCATTCTCGTGTACTCGTGAAACATCAGCCTCAGCCCTAGTACTGTTCTAATTCACAAGAACAGTAGACTGAGAAAGGACAGTGCCCCGATGTTGTTCTCGCCCCTTCACTGGAAAAAATCTACATCTAGGTAAGTCATGTTTTCTTAAAATTAGTGAATTTTTTTCTTGAATTGAGGAGGTAAAAAGAGACATTTTGCCAAAGGATTACATTTAAAATAAGAAAACGCAATTGCATTGTCTTATTTTAAGTGCAATGTATCTTAATATCTTATTTTAAGAGTAAAAATCCTAATTCCATTGGCAAATCATCTCATTTACTTACTCAAAGTAAGGGTTAATAAATTTAATCTAAGACATTTTTATTTATTTCTAGAAGCATCAGAGCAGACTTGTCCGTTCTTGAGATTGACAACTGTCCCAGCATGCACTGCGGCAGCAGCAGCTTCCAGGTTAGCGCTCACAGAGCTCAGAGTATGAAGTTAAAAGTTCTCTTTTCTGTTGCCGTTGTTCAATAAAAGTACGGTACAAGAGGTGAGAACATCAAACTTTTAAGTCTCACTATTGGCCCATTTACCAATTTAATGCGTAATAAAAAAAAAAAATCAGAAGTTTAGAGGACCGCTGCAATCTGCGGACCTCCGAGCGAAACAGCAGCCAGGGCTAACGTTAGCCCGTCTGCAGCAGACCGCTGCAGCAGACCGCTGGCTATAATGGCGAGTTTTTTGTTTTATTTGGCAAAATGTTTGATTTGTGTTTATCTGACTGTGTTCATTATTATTCCTTCACTAAATGAAAAAGGTCAGAATGAATTATTATCTAGAGACTATTATTAACAGGAGGTGAAATGCAGCTCCAGAGGAGCAGAGCGTGTGGTGATGTCATCAGTACGCTTCTGTTCCAATTCAGCCATATTTATCCAGCGTGTTACCGTCCTCCCAGAGTCCACACTTTTCTGTGTTCTTCTCAAGAACAAACTTGGCGAGAACACGAGTCCGTACTCTAGTGAATTAAGAAACGGCGTTAGAATGATGAAGAGCAGTTAGAAATGAACGCACTGGGATCTGATTGGACTGATGTGGTTGGATGTTTCAGAAGCTGCTCGTCTCCTGAAGCACCTTGAGAAGATGGCCGCTGTGAGCTGGAGCTATCTAAATGAGCTGAGCTGAACTGAGTGAATCCTGGCTTTGTGTTTCCAGGATTCATTTCCTGAAGTCTGGATGCATAACTGAACGTTATTATGATAAGTTATTCATCATCTGTGGTTCCATCGCAGAACAAAAGGCCACACTGAGTCTTAACAAAGATGACTCAGATACAGAGATAACATTTAGAAGATGATGCATTTCAGCAGATTTCATCACTCAGCGCCGCGTCTCCCCAGTTTTCCTCAGATTCCTGCCTTTCCGGCTGCACTTTGTTTCTCTGGGTTTCCTGTTCTCCTAACGCCGCATTGTGGAGGGAGAACGAGCTGAGAAGCAGTGAATGCTGGGATCTGGCAGAGTCGTTCCCAAACTTCAGCCTCTGAGTTTCAGTGATCCAGCTTTCCCTCGGTGTTCTGTTTCACCACCGTCTGTCTCTTCTCTGGCAGCGCTTCAGACACGCTACCCGCCAGCGACTGTTTCATTTTCCTCAAGGACGCCTCCCTCCCTCCCTCCCTCCCTCCGAGGCACAGCAGCCTGCTGGTATTAACCCCACGGATTCCTCAGGAGCGCGAAGAGTGAATATATGTTTATGTGATAAGAAAAGATGTTATTTTAACAATATTTGCAGTGTGCTGTTTCTGAAGGGTGGATGAACCTTAACACGTTTATTGACTCACATCTTAAAGATCCAGACAGAACAAACTTTTCCAGGCAAGTTTATCCTGAAACATCCGGCAGCAGCAGGATCACGGCTGTAATTCCATCTTCATCTGTCATCCTCATCCTCGATCAGCAGATTAAGGAGGAGTTGGTGGAAATCTGATCTGATCTGACCTCAGAACACATTTAGTGTTCAATTTTCCTCTCATGTTGCTTTGTTTTAACTTCCTGACAACAAATATGAAAATATATCTCTGATAATAACACATATTTATTCATATTATTGATTAGAACGGTCATGTGATCAGACTGTTTTAATTCATCCTTCAGATTTTCATATTTCTGATTACTTTCAAATAATTAACGTTTATTTATCCATTTTATAATATTTCTAAAAAGCCTTCATGTTCTATCAAACTCATTTCCAAATCTACAGTAACTTTTTGCAGCTTTTTTTATTACCACTATTTTCTTACATCAATTAATTACTTTAATTTTAAATAAAATTTCTTATTTAGAAGAATTTTTTTTCTTTTTCGCTT
Source organism: Cyprinodon variegatus (assembly GCF_000732505.1). Taxonomy (NCBI): domain Eukaryota; kingdom Metazoa; phylum Chordata; class Actinopteri; order Cyprinodontiformes; family Cyprinodontidae; genus Cyprinodon; species Cyprinodon variegatus. Next base: position 585,471 of record NW_015150895.1, read on the forward strand.
TAGTTAGTTTGTCCGTTCATCTGAGGTAATGGAAGAAAATGCAGGTTTATTTAAAGGATCTTTTCTAATCGGACTTGCTGTGAATGTTTTGGACCCAACAGAACCGCTCAGAGAGCATCAGCTGCAACCGATGGAGGAAACGCTCTGGTTTCTGACGTCTGCTTGAATAAACCGCCCGCTGATAAAAGCAGTGTTTGTCTTTTTAATCCAACTGAGGCTAAAAGGGAGTAAAAACAGGTGGTTTTTCATATAAGGAGGAGAAGAAGAGAGACGGGGAGGAGTTTGGAGATAGAGAGCGGTTACCATGCCGCCCAGCAGAGACCCTGGACTATTGAAGCCAGGCATGCAGCCGATAAGCTCGGCTGATAAAAGATAGAAAATAGCAGCAGATTTGAACTTTCCCACCGTCCTCAGATCCGGGGGGGTGGGGGGTCATTCAATCCACTCCTATCTAGAACCAGGACCCCCGCCCCCCCAACAGTGCTGGGCCAACATTATAGAAGTGTGTCTTTCAGAGCTGGAGATGATCTGGAAAAACCCGGCGGGCCCAGAAACAGGAGCAGGGCCTTACATGGAGGGGGGTCTGCTGTCTGCTCACACACAGAAGGTCAGGAATCAGCAGCATCTGCATCCTGACATCCTATCAGAGGCTGTTTCTGTCTGCAGATAAACACTCGGCCTCGACTGCAGCGCTGAGATCCTTCAAACCCAAACATCGTTCTGCTGAATCGAGGTCGCTGCACCTCTGGGTCCATCAGGACATTTAGGTTCCATGGATTTCATCTCTAACGACCCACCTTCTATCTGCTTCTCTGGACAATCAGAAACGGATCAGAGCAGGTCTGGTTTGATCTAAGAACGTAGCTGAACATTCAGCCCAGGTTGGTGCAGATCTGCGACCAACCAGCGAGTCCGAGCAGGTATTCCTCTGTAACGCGTCCCTCAGACGGAGCATCCATCCCCTCCACCCCTGACATGAAGCAGCTTTCTCAAGTTCACTACTTCTTCCCAGTCTTTCCTCGACTCTCATCGTCTCCATCTCTCCTCTGTTGGCCTTTGCTTTGTATCGTCGTGGTAACTGTGCCGCGGCTCAGACTCAAAGAGACACAAACATGACGGAGCGCATCACAAGCTGCCCTGAGGGACGGTTACTGTGTCTGAGCTCAGAGACGACGGTTAACTCTCATCTTCGCCTGACCCCGATCGATACTAAAACTGAGCCATTGCTTGCATAACCACAGATATAAATAGAAATGCAGATACTTGTTGGTTAACTGCCAATGATTAACCCGTTAAACTTGGTTTGAAAGCCAAAAGTATTCAAATCAAAAGAAAACTACAGAAAAAAGGAGTCCTTCACAATCATCATCATCAATGTGTGCAAATTCCAAAGGACTGATCAGATGCAACATTTCCTGGTTATATTTCTAGAGGGACGGTTCCCAGTTCCCAGCCAGCTGATCCGATTGAAACCTCAGACATCCACAGCTGCTCCGTTTTGATGGGATTAAACAGAGTGAGGAAGGCGAGGAGAAACTGCATCATCACAACTAATCGCTATCAATCAATTATTGAAATAATCATCTGCTGATTTAATATCAGTTTTATCGTTAAAGACTCTTAAAAAAGCTTTATCTGACAGAGAAACCCAAGAAGAGCTGTAATTACACCTAATTCCTAAATTAAAATTCAAACATTTTGCATTTAAGTTAAAAAACTTTTATATAAAACTCCTTAAGTTGAAAAAATTTTGCCTGGTTTATTTTCTGTAAAATTCTTTAAGGAGCTTTTGCTATTTAATTATAAATAGATCGAACAAATAATTACCGGCTTAACGGATGAGAAAAATGGTCGTTAGATGCTGCGGAACATCGTCTGACTGACAGAGGAGCTGGAAACACGGAACCAAGCTGGGTGCTGAGTACCGGGTCACCTTGAATGTCACAGGGTCGGGCTGTGCAGTTTGATCACCTGGATCTGGAGCTCTTCTTAGATCAGAACCACTCCAGAACCATCCCATGATCCACGCAGATCAACAGTTTCTAAAACACTCCAACAGCCACAGAACTTTTGAGGTCAAACCCTCTTCTATAAAGACGGGTTGAACTTCAGGACATCGTTGTGACCTTTTTTAGAGTACAGCCCATGAGAGCGTTGGCTACACGCTTACAACAGATCAATATGTAGATGCATCATCATTTTCTCAAACTGAATAAAAACAAAACTGAGGTAATAATCTTCTGGAGGGATCCAGAGTTAGCTCATAGCTTCAGCTGCTACAGCTAGAAACCACTGATTATGGCTGAAATCTTGGTGTCATGATGGATTGAGACCTTCAGAGGCAAATAAAGGCAGTTACTAAGTCAGGCTTTTATCACCTGAAGAACATCTTCAGGATTAAAGGACTGATGTTCAAGCAGGATCTAGAAAAACTCATTAATGCATTTATCTTCAGTAGAATTGATTTCTACAACGTGTCTTCACAGGTTTGCCTAAAAAGTCCATCAGAGAGCTGCAGCTGATACAAAACGCTTCTACCACACAGTAAACGTTGAAAGGCTGCATACGCTGGGAACTTCGAAAGGGTGCTGTAAACCGTAAAAGGGTGCGTACACTGGCTGTGTCTGCTATTAACATTGAAAGGGGCCATACACTGTTAACGTTGAAATGTGCCGTACGCTGTAAAATTTGAAAGGCAGCGTATGCCGTACAAGTTGGAAGGCGGCGTACGGTGTAAAAGTTGGAAGGCGGCGTACGGTGTAAAAGTTGGAAGAAGCGTATGGTGTAAAAGTCGG
>NW_015150895.1:589162-591804 GCF_000732505.1 Cyprinodon variegatus
GGTGGTATGCGCTGTTAATGTTGAAGGTTAAAATTTAGAGCTTAGGCTGCCTTTTAACGTCAAAAGCGTACGCTTTAAATTGTAAAAGGTGCCATACGCTGTTAAGAAATCAACACTCTCAGGGTTTATTATTGAAATTATTTTCTTGCTAATCCTAGGTCCAGAGCAGTTAATTAAAATCTTAACACGTATGTTACCCTGGCAAAATATTAAATGTACCTAATTGGATTTTTCTATTCAGCTTCATTGCTTGAGTTAACTAACTTAAATGTTTTCCTCATATCATTTCAGGTCAACTTATCAAACCTTACAGCATTGTGTAAATACTGCCAGAGTAAATAACCTAATTGATCAAAAGGGAAAGCTGCTACACACGTAGCCAACACTCCTGCGCTTATATGTTGCAACATGTTTGGTGTATTTTCTCCTTTACTCTCATTAAGCAAAGCCTGTTTATTTGTGCTGCACATTTCAGAAGCACAATGATTCAAGGTGATGCACAAGGGAAGAAAAGGGAAGAGACTTTGCAGAGACATACTGGCAACACAATTAATTGAAAGGAAAAAAAATCATATTTACAAATGGATCAACATAGCTAGATCAGTTTTTTTAAAATGTCATTTTATTGAAAATGAAAGTGAAGTCTGGGCCTACTTATGGTGTCTAAATGCACTGAGCTGCTGATTTCATTAACTTTCACTAATTTCACAGCAGTAAGTTTTTTGTCCTGAACCTCCTAGGTTTATCCCAGGCTTAACAAGTACGGTAAATAACCAGCGATCAAGTCTCAAAAACATTCAATATGCCACAGTTCCACACGACAGAATCCCGGTGTCGCACATCTTAGCGATCAGGGAGCGTACATCTGTCTGTGGCGGTGCCAAGAAGAGTAAGCTCTGAGCAGGAAAACCTTTCTGAGAAGTCGAGAGAAATACCACAAGAGGGAGAGGAGGGCTGCAGAGGGGAGATAAAAGGCCCAAGAAATGATAGAGATAAAGAGACAGACAAGCAGAGCAGAGGAGAAAAACAAGAGGAAAGAGAGATGGAACGATGGGGTGGGCAAGCTTTTTGTTTGAGAGCTGAAGGGGGGGGGGGGAACGCCACTCACAAGTTGGCTTTGCATCTGTTATCTGTGCCTCCTGTCACAAGGCTTAAAATAAAAATAAAAATAAAGTGAGATGGTGGCAGCAGTGTTGGTGCGATAGCCCCGTGGAGCATGAAGAGGGGATGTAAAGGAGATAACTGGTTAAATATAACCCGCCGCATGGCTGGCAGCACCAAAGAAAGGGAGGATTTTCAAGAGGCAGGGCATCAGTGGAGCCCTCACTGGCCAGATAACATCCACGTTAACAGAGAGCGTGTGTGCAAAAGACATATCCATAATTACTCCACTGATCGAACCCCCCCCACACACACTCAGAGGGAGCAGAGCCAAGAAAAGATGCGCTGGCTCACATCTGTGGATCTCTGCCCCACCAAAGGAAGCATCAGCGACCCCAACGCCGCCCCCCCTCCAACGCAGAGAGTCACTACGGGATTTCTGATGGGAAAAATGTGCTTTCCTCAGATGATGGCGCGATAGACGGGGGGGTACAGCCAAATGTCAGAGATGATAAATGGAAGGAGGGCAGAGACAAGATCTCACACACACACACACAAGCCTGAAGAGGAGAAAACTTCCTCACCGACAGGACCGCTGCTGCCGTCGCCTCAGCATTTCACTCTGGGTTAGAGGACAGGATTCATTTTCAGCCCCTGAACTCTCGTTTCTACAGATTTAGAGGCCACTGTTTAAATAACACTGCAAAAGCCATCTATAATGAAGTAAAAAAAATCTTAAATTGAGTGTATTTGCCCTTAATTTAAGTAGATAAATAAGATGATTTCCCACTAACTCCTAAAACAAGATAATTAGATAATATGCACTTGAAATAAGACAAAGCATTTTTTTTTCTTATTTTAAATGTAAATTGTCTTGTTTCAGTGGCAAAGTATCTCAATTACCTCCTCAATTCAAGAAAAAAATGCACTTAATTTAAGCAAAAATGACTCATTTAGATTTACATTTTTTGCAGTGAAGCGGGAAGATTCAGAAATAAGCCGAACATTTCCTCCTCCTCTTCTTCTTCTATGGATTGTTTTCTTATTGTTTCTTTTCCCAATAGCAAAAAATTGAGCCTTGAATTTCAGACCCTAAACAAACGCCTCATTAAATCATTATTCGTATCATTTTATTCAAAGATAGTTTGACCTTTAATAAACATCGGCAGACGATCACTGACCCAACTTCTGGGTTTTTATGGCTTTGGTTTTGAACATAAATTTTTTCTAAAAGGTTTTATTAGAGCTTTATAATTGTTTTCTGTTTGTTCTTATTGTTCTTGGCAGCTTTTTGGAGACTTTTAGTTCAGATTAATTGAAATAAAATTATATGATATCAACTAAAAGTTAGAAATATTTGCTGGTTCCTCCTTGGCGACCGTTAAAATGTATCTTACTCTCAGCCAATGGGAAAGCAGCTTAAAGCTTCATCACAGACAGCTGGACCTCTGGTTCTTAAAGGAATAGTACACCCAAAACATGATTAGCCTTCATTTTCTACTCACCCCCATGCTGAACAACACTCTGGAGTACTTTTTTGA
>NW_015150895.1:592749-596098 GCF_000732505.1 Cyprinodon variegatus
AGGGACCGTTTCAGCTTTTCCTGCATCCTGTTACTATGGTTACCAATAAATAAAGGTAGAAGATCCAGCTAAAGTTTTTGGATCTAATAACTTAGAATTAATTGACTTTATTTTCCAGGCCCTGACGAAAGAAGCCCATCAGAGTTTAGACAGTTTAGACTTTTCATTCAATCAAAGAAGGAAATATTCTGGTTAAATAAATAACATCCAATATAAATGAAGTCTTTACTGAAAAAAGAGGCATTCTGCTTCAAGCTGCACATGCAAATGAAGTGCGGTCGGCGTTATCAGCATCCAACCCGTCACCATCTCCAACTGTCTGCAGATTACTGAGCCCACATTATACACGCTGCATGCTTCGCTGCTACAGTGAGGAACTTCAGTGCCGCCGTAGAAAATCATCGAGGCAGGAAGTTCCTGCGGCAGCAGGTGCTTCAGGAATGTCCCAAGTTCCTCTCACATTTTCATGCATTAAACTCACTAAGATTTCTGCCAGTTTCACCCGAAGATTATTTAATATTAGTTGATCTGAAACCTTTTCCTTCTCCAGATTATTGTAAACAACAAGAATCAGAGCAGCTCGAAGATCCACGGATCCGTCGTTAGTTTGATTCAGTTCATTCTTAGTTTCTTATAAAACATAACCTGCTGATTTATCGTTCTCTGCGCTCCATCTTGATGTCTCGGAGCTTCACTGTCTGAGAATCACATGAACTGACCTCAGCTGTTGGTCCATCCTGGCTGCAGGCGGCAGCAGCTCAGACCGGATCACTGCAGGAAACATGGACCATGGAACCATCCTAGTCCGACCTAAAAACGGTTCTAGTTCTTCTGAAACCTTCTATGATTTTCAGCAGTTTAAAGAATAAAGTTCTGGGTTCTTCCATGGACCAATAATGTTCCACGAGGAAATTCTCCAACATTTTACTGTTTTCTTTTGCCCTTTTAGGACCAATCAGTAGAACAAAAGACCATCAGCAGAAAGATAAGTTCTCAGCTCTAACTGCTTCTCTATGGTTCCTTGGGTTCTCCATCATAACAGGTTTCTCTAGTTCTGATGCTACCCTGGCCTGAATGAGCTCTGGTCCTGAGGATCTGTCCCTGAGGCCATCCCGGCTTCAGGTCCCTCTGAAAGGGTGTGCTGCTTGTGAGCTGAAGGTGAAGCTGCCTGTGTGGATTACTGACGGTGTTCCAAGGCAGGGCCCAGCGGACTGGCGCCATCTGTAATTAGTAACCATCACTAATTAGATAATCTACGCCTGACCTTTCCCATTGGGTCACCATGGCAACCGGAGACCCGCAGCGCCTTGGCCGCATCGTTTCAGCGATTAAACAGCAAATAGCACAGAAGATGTGAGCAGCTGATAGAGCTGATGAATAATGCTGAGGAAGAGGAGGGTGTCAAAGAGGCGCTGAGGAAGAGGAGGGGCGGTACCCTGATCAGCCGCAAGCGCCGCTGGTGAAGAACAAAAATCTAAGATGGAATTAGAGAAGGTGAGGTTTTCACCTCACAGCAGAAGAAGAAGAAGGACGCCTGTGCCTCAACGCCACCCTCCAGGTCCAGGGTCCCCCCCCCCGCCGGGCGTTACAGATGGCGCTGTGGTTAAAGCAGGGCTCTTCATCAGAATCCACAGCTAAGCTTCTCCCCCACCAATGGAACCTCAGAATCAGAAGGAAAACAGGTTCTGATCAGAACGTCTGGATCCTGGAGGATCATTAATGGGTTAATGAGAACCGGCTCTCTGGGCCTCAGAGGAGAACCGGTCAGTCAGGGACAAATGGCAAAACCCAAACAACTGGGCCTAAACCCACCAACATCCCATCCAGAACCACCGCGGAAAGTAGAACAAACCGCAGGACCAGAACCAGAGCACACAGAGGGAGACGGTAGCATCGAGCAGCAGCTGAGAGCCAACGGGTCGCCATGGCAACCAGTAAGCAACATCATCAAGGACGACAACCGAAAACATTCAGTCCTACCAGGACAAACGTACACGACCGAGGTTTATGGACCCTACTGGGAGCTGATGAAGAGGAGAGAAGGAGGAGGAGCTGATGAAGAGATGCTGATGAGGGAGGAGGTGAGGAAGAAGAGCTTAGGAGCTTCATCGCCTAGATCGTCCTCCTCCTCTTCCTCCTTCGGTTCTGGACCCGGCTGCTTTGCATGCAGGGAAAGGCCCAGTATGCAAACTGGGACCAGTTGACTGAAAGGTCAGAACCTGCTTATCAGACCAGATGGTTGTGCTGATACCAACGGAGCCGCTCCTTCCTGCTCCTAAAGCCGGACCTCTGCTTCCCCTGGAGCAGCTCAGACCCAGCTAGTGTTGGTCGGTTTGAAGTTACTGATGTTAAATATCTACAAAGATCCAGAACCAAGATTGGACTCAAAGTATTAATGAACCAGATTTATCTGAATACAGGTTTCATCATCAATCAGCTGCATGCAGAACATGGAGGAGAACCCAACCGGAAAACCGGGTCATCACCTCGATGGAGATTGTTTCTAAAGGGGAGCGGCTGATGGCAGGAAGGATCTGTAATAACGCTCCTTTGTGAATAGGAGATCTGCAGAGGCATCCTGCTACGGTGAAGGTGACCAAGAGAAACGCCACACCACCAAATACCCGTCAGAACCGATCAGGTGCGATTATCTGATTGGACAGCTGACAGAAGAATCATGAAGTCTAGGGATTACTGGTGTAACTAATGATTCAGTCAGTTCATTCAGTTCACTATTCAGTCAGTCATCAGTTCACAATCCATTCGGTCATCAGTTCATGATCATTAGGTCATCAGTTCATGATCCATTCGGTCATCAGTTCACGATCCGTTCGGTCATCAGTTCACGATCCATTTGGTCATCAGTTCACGATCCGTTCGGTCAACAGTTCACGATCCATTAGGTCATCAGTTCATGATCCCTTAGGTCATCAGTTCATGATCCCTTAGGTCATCAGTTCATGATCCCTTAGGTCATCAGTTCATTATCCATTCAGTCATCAGTTCACTATTCAGTCAGTCATCAGTTCACGATCCATTAGTTCATCAGTTCACGATCCATTCGGTCATCAGTTCATGATCCCTTAGGTCATCAGTTCATTATCCATTCATCATCAGTTCATGACCCATTCGGTGATCAGTTCACGATCCGTTCGGTCAACAGTTCACGATCCATTAGGTCATCAGTTCATGACCCCTTAGGTCATCAGTTCACTATTCAGTCATTCATCAGTTTACGATCCATTCGGTCATCAGTTCACGATCCATTAGGTCATCAGTTCACGATCATTAGGTCATCAGTTCACGATCATTAGGTCATCAGTTCACGATCATTAGGTCATCAGTTCAC
>NW_015150895.1:596437-599749 GCF_000732505.1 Cyprinodon variegatus
TTCACTATTCAGTCAGTCATCAGTTCATGATCCATTAGGTCATCAGTTCACGATCCATTAGGTCATCAGTTCATGATCCATTAGGTCATCAGTTCACGATCCATTAGGTCATCAGTTCATGATCCATTCGGTCATCAGTTCACTATTCAGTCAGTCATCAGTTCATGATCCGTTCGGTCATCAGTTCACTATTCAGTCAGTCATCAGTGTATGATGACATCATACACTCTCCGCTTTGTTTTAAAAAATATAACGGCAGATGTCTGGGGTACAGTGATTCGCCTACATGTTAGGAATGCTGGCGTAACATAAAGAATAAATGATGAACAGTTTAGTTTGTGCCTTCAAGTCGTTGCCCATAGGAAGACGTTACTGGATATAACCTCACCGAATATCTTCAGAACGGCTCAGAATAACACAAAACTCATATGGGTGAGTAGAACATGATGGAATAACGTAAAATCAAGGGCCAATGTAAAAAAAAAAAAAAAATCAGCGTTCCTCTTTAAGTGGGATACACCACGCTTAAAAATGTGCACACATGAAAACCCCCGAGGGTCAGAGATCTCCCACCACAGTCTCCTAAAATCCTCTGGGAAACATTGCAGTCATGTGCGGTTCTATCTGCCTCCCTCTTTGGGTCGGGGGTCAGAGGCGTCAGCCAATCAGAGCGTAGACTGGTCCATATAATTCAGAGAAAGGCATTCTGGGATCTGGGTGGAAACTCTGCACCCTCACAGAGAAGATGATGGAAGCTAAACGCTGCTGCCTGATGAGGACGGATTCAGGACCACAGCCACACATGAACCTGGTCTATAGAGGGATGATGGCCTCAGCAGCAGCGACACGCAGCAGGTCACATGACTGCTGCTGTAAGCGAATTATCCTCAGCGGCTGAGGAGGCAGTAAGTTGGCAGAAAGAGGGATAATCTTTTATCTTTTCCTCCTCCCCAGTGATTTCTTAAAGTCTGTCTGGTTTCTCTGACGGTTGACGCTCCACTTTCTCCCCTTTCATTATTTATTTATCTATTTCTGCTTTGTGTGAGTTCAGCTAAAATACTTCCAAAGCGCTTAATGGGCCTATCGCTGCCTCCGATCTGCTGCCGCATGCAGCCGGCTCTGCGCTTTTAAATATGATTTTAGAAGAGAGGGAGGGAGCCGACCCAGCCCCCGCTTTATCAAACCATCCTGACGAGAAGGACACGGCTGATTATTGACAAATGATTCCTTCACAGAATGACAGTAAGACAAGGAGAGGAGCCAGAGGGCGCCGATGAGTCCGAGGAGATGGCCGCCTATCAGATTCCATTAAGAGCTTGGCAGTTTGGCGAACAAAGCTGCCCGCGCCTCGCCACGCATTAACCGCCATTAAACGCTCATGAACTTCCTCACAATCTCAGCTTTCTCTGCGTTTCCTCTTCTTTTGCATTTTTGCCTCTTTTTGTGTGTTTAAGAAGTGGGGATCATTTAAGATGGAAAAGGATAAGAAGAAGGAGGCGGGGGAAGATCAACGCGGGTTGGATTGGTCCTGGAAGCTGCAGAGATCAGAGGAGGAATGCCTCATCTGGCAGCAAAACGGACCGTCCGATCCAGGTCAGCTTAGGAAAAAAAAGATATGAAAATATTCTCTATCTCTGAAAAACATTACTGCATGTTTAGCCATTTTCAGCCTGGAGACTTCAGCAGATACCTGAGGCCCGAATGAGCCTCCAACAGGCGATTCATTCCCGAATGGACTTTGGAAAAGGTGGAACTTCAAAAAAAGAACATTAAAAACAATCCACTGGATTTTGTTTCCAAGTTTGAAGACGTTTCACTACCCATCCAGGAAGGCTTTTCAATTCAAAATGTCTGGAAAAGTAGATAGAGTTCAAAAGGGGGGTCATTAGGTGGAACGTTCTCATCTCTCCGGTTGGGAAGAAGCATAAATGACCAAGGGTTCGTGCAAGTTTCCAAAAGTTCCATTTAAGTCTTTTTAAGACCCAGCCAGGAACCCTGTGACCCCTGTCCACTGGGCCACCATTCATTGGTCCACGACTACAGAGGGAATGCTAAATCAGTTAGCCACTTTAGTAAACCGCCGCTCTTATCTTCGGCATCATCATCCGGAGACTTTGAGGCCGGAACATCTGATGGCTGCCCGATAAAAGCTGCTGATAAGGTGCAGGAAATGTCCAGAGGTGCAGTTTTTTTCAGCTACTTCTGAAGTGTTTTCTCTTCAGCAGTGCCGTGCTCAGAACTTTGGAGGGACGGAGAGGGGGAAAAAATGTTTGGCTCAAGAGACGGAACTTTGGTACACAATTTTCACCAACTGGGGAAAAGGGGCCCAGTTTCAGTCATGATGTTTGTTAAAGGAAAAGTCCGGTAAACAAGGAATAACTAATGGATCATTATTCATAACTAGAACTAATATGTTTGCGGTGATTTAATGAATTTAGCATTAATCAGTAAAAAAAATAAAAACAATATTTTTTGTCGCCATCACCGAGTCTAGGAGCAGCCATTTTTGCCCAAATATAGTAACACCTCCCTCCTGCCATCTTCCAGCAGTGACGTCACGGTGCGGTTAGCCTAGCGCCATTCTCCCCGCTTTACAAGCAAAATCAATGGGAACTACTAGACATATAATAATAATAATAATACTTTTTATTTCAAAGGTGCCTTTCTGGAAACTCAGGGTCACAGTACAAATGATAAAAACACAATGGGAGAAACAAAGTCAAAAGACGGAATAAAACCATTTGAAAAATACAAAGGCAGAGACAGGGAGATTAATATTAAAGAGAAAAGGCTATTTTTAACAGATGAGTTTTGAGTTGTGATTTTATCTGCAATCAATTATTCAATATTTCCAAAGGACCATACCATTAAAATTCACCAGAGCTATAGTGAAACTGACCGTGCCCACATGCATGGCAGCTGGATGTTGGAATACAATGGGTAAAAGTGAAAAACTACTTTTTTATTTCACTTTCCAATTCCTGATCCTCCACGGACGGGTTCGTCGTTGGATCGCCAACTTCAAGAGAAAGGATTTGCCGTCGAACTTCTGGCCAGAGAAAAACACGTCATTAATCCGTTACTCTCTGCTTCGCATAGTGCACTGGTCATCGGCATCATTTATAATAGCTCGTTGTGACAAACACCAGATACAGCACTGGGACTTGATCAACAGCCGATACCGCACCGTGACGTCACAAACCGGTAGGTGGCAGTAGTGTTCTTTGACAAACATGGATGCCTCCAGTAAAGCACATTCAAATTGAATTAGTCTTAAAAGGATAGTTCGGTATTTTTGACATGAATCTGTAT
>NW_015150895.1:600359-609258 GCF_000732505.1 Cyprinodon variegatus
TCCCTTAAGTTGGGACTTTTCCTGGCAGTTCAGTAAAAATTGAAACAAAAACTTGATTCCAGGGAAGGTTCAGTCCGTTTATGCGTCAGACAGGTCTGGAAAGTCCAACATCATCAAATCAGTAGCAACCATTTCTAGCAAACTCAATCAAACCCAACAAGGAGAATAGGTCAGATCACTTTCACAGCTCAAAGGAACTGCCCTGCAGTCAGTTCAGAACCACCTCCTCCTAACTGTGACGCCGTTGGGATCTTCCAACATGACGAATGAGCCGCACTGAAGGGAGAACCAAACCACAGCTGGTTTTAGGCTACGCCTCCTAAAAGCCCAGAGAAAACCGTTTTCCAGCAGAACCTGCTAATTGAGCACAGAACCATGGTGATGGTGATAGATGAGGAGCAGGTGAAGCACACCTGATGAAGGGGGAGGACTGTTGTCATGGTGACACAGTCTCACCCTCTGCATTCGTTTAGCTTATTTTCAGCTGTGATGCACGTCATTGTGGAGCTCACCACACCAAAACCAGAACTCCCGGCGGACTGCAGAACCTTCTCCAGGGAGGACTAAAATATCCTCATCATGCTTTGATCCTGCCAGGAACGCCGCAGGCGGCTAAAACCTGGAAGACGTTCAACCTCCTGAATGAAGCAACAATGGATGCCACTAGGAGCTTTCCCCCCCTCCCTGCCCCCCCTCTTCACCCCCTCCCCATCCAGTCCAGGGGGCTGGCAGGGTGTAGTTTCTTAACATTCATCATCGCTGAACTCTGAAACTTTATCAGCTGCGGAGAGCGGCGCCACAGCCCCGGCCCCGGCTCTCAGATAGGGCCGATAAGGCCCTGATAGATTACAGCAGATTGTTTTACTCCAGGGGACACTGCTGCTGCTGCAGCTAATACTAAAACACAGACAAGAAGACTCGCCGCTGATGGAAGAGGTGAGGGTGAGGAAGCCGCGGCGAGGCGGAGGAAATTACAGCCCATGTCCGATACGTCCTCCTCTTGGGCGACGAGTAAACCTGTTGATTTTATTAAAACAATGAGGGAATAATGCGCCACTTAAACAGAGATCAGACAGACCTGAACTCCATAGGCGACCTCTGGGTCAGAACAGGGTCACTGCTCAGTTTGTCTCAGTAAGGCAGTTTAACACACACTTTTAAACATCAGATTATAATGACAGTATTATGAAATAAAATGTAAGCCAATGAACTCTCATTAAAGGAATGGTTCACCATCTTTTCTCCCATAGTTATTTCATCTTTTAGTCGGTTCTGGATGTTTCCACTCCTGCTGCGGCTGTAAGGACAGGAGGACTGTTATCCTGAGACGACTGTTAGCTCCTGTGATTGACAGGACGTCTGAGCAGGTTGATCCAACGGCAGAATAAAGGCTGATTTATACTCACAAACCAGGTCGTCTGCGTGTCTGTCGCATGTCACGCAGATGAGCCCCCGCTCCTTCCGCACTACTCTGCTGCACCTCTCCAAAATTGTAGGTGACCGCAGAGAGGAGGCCTCTGATTGGTCAGATCTATATCCGCTCTACTCTATCTGTATTTCCTGTTTGGTACCTTACCGGCTTGTTATGTTTGTCTGACCGCCATTGTAGAAAAAGACTCGTGAAAATGGACCAGCTAGAAGAGCAAGGTGCGGGAGAACGCTGGGACCCTTTTTCCACCTGGATCCCCGCTCTTTTTCGCCCTCATGTCCCTCGGTTGTCGCACAAACTTGCCCAATCTAAACCCAGATAGTAAACCAGGTAGTCCGTGACTGTCCCTCTTGCGTCGTGGCGTGGAATAACACAGAGAGTGACTCTCACTGGCTTCCACCCATTTTCCTTCAGGTCACATAACGATGGTTCTCCTTCAGGACTTTCTACCACTGAACTCGATTCATGCTTCTGTCAATGACACGTCCAGGTTCTGAAGCAGCAAAGCCACTACGCACCATAACACTACCTCCACCATGTTTGACTGAAGGTATGAAGGTTCTAATTCAAAGATGCAGCGTTCCTACGGATCCACCTGTATCTCACTGCTCCATCAGGAGGACAGTTCTTCTCCAAACATCAGACAAGCCTTGGGGGATGCCAGTGGCTCCCCAATTCAATTCTTGTTGTTGCATCATGAAGAAAAACACAATCCTTTTATACTAAAAACAAAAAGGAAATAAAAGAAATGTAAATTTACATCAATCATAAATCTGCAGCCACATCTTTAGGTCCTTCACTGGGACTCTAGAGGCGATGAAGAACTCTGCCTCGTTTTGTTATGTATGAAAATATCAACATTTTTCTATGCAGCCGTTTGAAATGTTCTGGTCCAGAGCAAGCATGGACAGCCTTCACGTGCTTGGAACCAAAGTTAAAGGTACTTTGGTATGAAGCCTAATTATTTGAAGGTTCATGTTGGTTCTGAGCAAATTTCCATTAGTTTGAGCGATGGATAAACCCCTCTTGGTTGATCTTTTTATTAATTAATCACACAATCATTTAATTCTAGCTTTATATTTTACTTTCTTTTACTGAAGAACGATGCTAATCGACTTTAGCTCAGTGTCTTAACTCCATCAGTTTGTAGACCATGTGGATCTTCACCAGCTCCAGACTCTAGAGGTGATGATGATGATGGACTTTCTGAGATCCCCCCCACCATCCTCAGCAACACTGTGACGTCATAACTAAACCCAGAGACGGGACCTCCTGCTGCCACTCAGTAAGTTCTACCTTCATTAGTTAGCTGGTTTTATGGATTCTTTAAACTGTCCATTCATCACTTTGGATGACAAAAGGTCCAAACTGGGTTCTGACTAGTGGGTTCAGACTGGTGGGCTCAGACTGGCAGGTTATAATTGGCTGGTTCTGACTGGTGGGTTCTGAATGGTGGGTTCTGACTCACTGGTTCTGATTGATGCGTTCTGATTGGCAATTCCGACTACTGGGTTCTGACTAGTGGGTTCAGACTGGCGGGTTCAAACTAGCAGGTTCTAATTGGCTGGTTCTGACTGGTGGGTTCTGAATGGTGGGTTCTGACTCACTGGTTCTGATTGGTGTGTTCTGATTGGCAATTCCGACTACTGGGTTCTGACTGGCGGGTTCAAGGTAGCAGGTTCTAACCGTCTGGTTCTGACTGGTGGGTTCTGAATTGCTGGTTCTGATTGGTGCGTTCTGATTGGCGATTATGACTAGCGGGTTCTGACTGGGGTGTTCAAACTAGCAGGTACTAATTGGCTGGTTCTGACTGGCAGGTTCTGACTCACTGGTTCTGATTGGTGTGTTCTGATTGGCAATTCCGACTACTGGGTTCTGACTGGAGGGTTCAAACTAGCAGGTTCTAATTGGCTGGTTCTGACTGGAGGGTTCTGACTCACTGGTTCTGATTGATGCGTTCTGATTGGCAATTTCAACTACCGGGTTCTGACTGGCGGGTTCAAAGTAGCAGGTTCCAATTGGCTGGTTCTGACTGGCAGGTTCTGATTCGGGTCCTTTGGTTCCATCAGAATCTGATGATTCGAAAAGACGGAAGCGGAAGAAGAGCCCCAGCTTGAGATCAGATGTAAAGTGGGGTTGAGCTGCTGACCCGTTTGTCTTCAGGGGTTCTTTGGGGACAGAACCCCCCCGATGGAAAAGCAGAACCTGTCTGTTGGTTTGAGCCTTTCTAGCAGGAGCAGGTTGAGGAGGGAGCTTATCTACGCCCAGCAGAGGGTGTGTGTGTGTGGTGGGGGGGTTATATAATGAATTGGTGTCAGGGAGGGCACAAAGAGTTAAATGAGGTCTAATCTGCTAATAGCAACCAACGGCAGAAAATTATCACGGCCCAGCGTGCACACAGAGCAGAAACCTTCAGACAGAAATAAAAATCAAAAACACAAACAACGTCATGAAAAAAGGCGCTGCCGTGCCCCGGTCTTCATTTCAGCATCAACATTTTATCAGCCTACCCCCATGAATAATCTGCACGGTAATTTCTTTCTTTCTCCCCTTTTTGTTCCTGGCATTTTGGTGGAGCAAGATAAGGGCTGAAAAAACAAGAGAAGGGCTCACAGAGTGAAAAAAGACCGATAGATAACATTGATATCAACTCCTACACAACACGGTCACTCTCTTATCTTGGCTTTTTATCACACTTTCTGTTTTTTCTTTCTTTTCTTTCTCAGCCTTCCACTCCCAGCCCTCTGAGGACTCACAGGACAAAAAAACGGCCGCAGCCCTCAAAAAAAAACTTCACCTCGCCTGTTTCACTATCAAATGAACCTGTTTGGTGATTTCTGTGCATCCTGGGCACGGTTAAAGTGTGAAACGCTGCGTGCACGGCGGGGGAAGAACAGGTCACATGAGCCAAACACACTGAGGGTTAGGGAAGGGAAATAATATTCAGATAAGTGATCTGGTGAGGTGGGGGGGCGGCTGCTTATTAGCAGACACATACAGGAAGATTGGCTGGTAGAAGCAGACTCACATTAAACGCTCACAATCTTCCCAGCCTGCAAAGCAGCCATATTTCTGAGAAAAGGAAAAACTATTTCTCTGGCAGACTTATCAGACAGAAAAGCCTCTCAGGGTCTAATCTATCAAGGTCAGCTCATGTGGCCCAGTAGAGCCGCGTGTTGTTCCATCCCGCTGCTTCCTGCAGAGGGAAACAACCGCTGCCCAGCTGGATCCACCGCCGGGCCCGGTCGGGCCAGGCAGCCATGATGCATCAGGTGGAGGCTGGCAAACATGCAGCAGGCAAGGAGGCGGAGCAAAGCGCCGGCATGGTAGCCGCATGCTTCGGCTGCTAATCAAAGTCGATCTGAATCTGCAGAACTTTTTTATGAGCAGCTAATAATCTTAATCGGATCAACGTTGATCAGACTACATGCTGAGAGTCACTGCGGCTCCAGCCTCCTGGGCTTTTTTCTCAGGGTTTTGGCTTAAAACACAGGCTCTGCTGCCTTAAGAATCATTCACTTTGTCTGTTCTTGTTTGTCTGTCACTTCATCCTGGAGAGAAATATCTGCTCTGCTGCAAACATCAAAACCTTTGTGCTCTCTTCATCCTCTGACATGGGAGCTGGCTCGGAGCTCGTCTGCCTGGCTGTGTGTTTCCTGGACAGGGCCGCCTTTTAAGCTGCTTTCTGTATCTGCTTCTTTCTCCTTGAACCCCAGTCGGCCTCGGCAGATGGCCGCTCACACTGAGCCTGATTCTGTTAAAGGAAGTTTTTCCTCTCCACTGTCGCTACAAGCATGCTTAGTGTGAGGGATTGCCTTCGAGTCAATGAGTCGATGCAATCAGCTGGTTTTCCTTAGATAGAAAACTTTGAATCAATTTGACTGGATGATCTGGTGAACTGGAAAGTGCCTTGAGATGACATGTGATATGAATTGGCGCTATAGAAATAAACTGAATAGAGCTGAATTTCATGAAAGAGAAGAAGGTGAAGCTGGAAGGGACTCGGCGTATGAAAACGGGAAGAAATTCATAGAGCTTCTGATGGATTTCATCAGAAACCAGCAAAGCAGGAGGAGCAACAGGCCGGCATGGATGAAGGAGGCTGCCAAAGATCTGCAGAAGCTAAATCCGGAAACCACGCTGACCTGCCATCAATACCAAAAACTCAAGTGTTATTTGCAGTATTTGCTGTTACTGATTTTACGTTTATGGATTATTTGCACAAGTAAAGAATGAAAGTCAATTTAATATATTCTCACATTGTGTTATTTGCCGTTATTTTGAATTTATTTCCAATTAAACCACAAACATCTGTGATTTTTTATTCAGATTTATTTGTATTATGTTTGAGCGAAAGAACCGCACTGCAGACAAAAGGTTTGTGTGAAAACGTGCTGCAGACGTGAAACCAGATTCACTTTTGGTGAAGTTGGCTCACTTCACCAAAAGTGAAGCATCAATCACAGACTGACTTCAGTCATCTAACAGGCAGAGTTCATAGAAATCAGCGGGTTTCCTGTTTGGGATGAGACTTATGGAGTCAGTGCCTCTAATGGACCGGGTCAGTTGGGCTTCCATCTATCTGGTGTTGTTGGGCTTAGCTAACCTTTTGGACTCAGATCAGACCGCTTTGCTGGGTCTCCAGCCTGGATGGAGCGTTGCTCTGGGTGAAGAGTTTTCTAAAACCAACATGCAGGCAGAGGAGTTGACAAACTGGACTCAACACTACGCATGTTTCTGCCCAGGGTGAGTTTCTCTCCCCCGTCAGATAGGATGCTTTATGAGTCATCATACAGACAGGCTACACCAAACCAGGTTAGCCTTAGCGCACCGCACCGATGACTGACCGCTGCGCCGGGAGGAAAGCTACGCAGACACCAGGAGAACCTGCCAACTCTCACAGAAGGACTGAAACCCAGAAGTGCTAACCACAGCATCGGTGTTCTGTCAAATGAGCATACCCCGTCAGACCAGCATAACCGTAGTCAATAGGCATGCACAAGACGTCAGATTTGCATTTAACCGTTTAGTTTTCTATGCAACATAGACTTTAAACTACGTACCTCAACTGAATAGTAAGTAATTAAATTGATGTTTTTGTACATGACTAAAGGAATAAACGTCGGTTGAGGTGGTTTAAAGTCTATTTTTCGTACAAAACTAAAGAGATAAACTAAAGGAATAAACAGGTATACTGGTTCTGACAGAACAGCAGCAGGGTCTGTCCGTTATAAAGCAGAACCATTTGGCCCAATACAGCAAGCAGTGAGTCCAGATGATCTAAAGTTGATGCTTGGTGACCTTCCATCAGCCTAAACAACAAAAACCTTCATCCGATCCACTGGAACAGAACCATACAGCTCTAAGGTTCAGGTTCTGATCCATCTGTGAACATCCACCACCAACCACTTCAGTCCTTCCCAATTTTTACTTCCCTGAGGTCCATTACAAAGCAAACGGCAGCGCCGGCCTCCATGGAGGGTCCAACAGAACCAGAAGGACCCGGAATGAAACTTTGAGTTTCTGGAAACGTTGAGCTAAAAACATAAGAAATGTGTTCTGTTGCTCAGCGGTCGGGGGCGGGGGGGCAGAACCAGAGGAGGAGGGGTTCAGCTGGACGATCAGAGAGCTGAAGATAAGAGAAGGTGGGAGGGGCCAGGGCAGTTCAGTGGGGAGGGGGGTTCTGGTTCTGAAGTGTCTCCATCAGGGATTGCAGGGATCGGAGCTGGTGGCTGATAAAGGTTCACCTGAAACAGCCCCCCCAGTACTGAACACAAACCTGCTGGAAGAGCAGGAGAGGGTGCCCCCCCCCCAATAGAGGGCGGAGGCAGAGAGAAGAAGAGGAAGAAAAAAGCCTAATTTATCGGAGTTTTATCAAGAATGGCAGACACTTTAATCAGTCAGCTATGAAGTCAGTATTTCCATTCTTATCTGTCGCAGGAGTGGAAATGGAGCAGATATGGTTCTGGGAGCCCATCGGTGGGCAGGAATGATAATGGGTGGGGGGGGGAGACGGGCTATTGGACCGCTGTGTCAGCGCTATCTGGACCCATTATCAGCCCCGCTATCGGGCCTCCCATCAGCCTCGCTGTAATGGGGCCAGTTCAACTTTCCACATTATCATAGCGCCAGAACCTGGCTGGCCCAGAGCGGGGGAGGGGGCAGATAGGTGGGATGGTAGAGGAGGGAGCGGGTCGAGGGGAATTTCAACAGCTGGACGAAGGGTCGGTGCTTTTAACGACCCGTCAGAACCTCACATCTGAAGAGAAACCAGAAGAATCTGGGACCCATCCGAGAAGAGAGGACCATCAGCCACGGGTCGGAACCGCGACACTTTCCCTGACATTGGCCATGAAACGCTGAAATTCTGGAAAAATAAAAACCCAAGCTTTCAGTTTTGTTATAAATGATTAACATGTTTTTCGCTTCCCAACAGGTTTTTCTGTGAAAATTCAATTAGAAAAAAACAATAAATCAAAGAGAAAAATTCATGAACTTCTGCCAGGAAAAGGCAGGATTTCATTTCTTAGATCCAGATCCGCAAAGAAAGACTTGATGAGAAAACGAAAGGAGAAACCTCTCCTTCTAAAGGAGAAGGTCTGCAGAGGGGAGAACGTTGCTGATTGCTGACAGCTAAACTAACGCTTCACACAGTCTTAGGAATGATACACTAATATATATATATTCCGATTATAAAAAATAAGTTTTAATGCCAAACATAAGGAGGTCAAATTTTACTTAAATGGAAGCAGAGATGTGAGACTGATTCCAACATAATCCTGACATTGAACAGGTCACATGCTTATTAATATTGTCCACAGCTGCTTCCTGTACGGCCAATGGAAATAAGACACTGCTTGTTTTATGAGGTTTTATGATCCCATTAATGCTTTAAATCCCTTTTTTATGTTGAACATTGGCTGGTTTTAATAGTTCCACAACAACAGATTTTAATCAAATAATCAAACTATTTCAGTGTAATCCTCATTTTAAATGTAACAGCATTTAGGCTAGTTAATCATCTCTGCAGCTGTTAGTAGGATTGGACTTCCTGTTACTTCCCAGGATGCTTAGCGGCGTGTTTTATAACCTCTATGGCACCATGAGTGAGATGCCTCTATTGATCTCAACTTTCTGCGATCATCTAAAATTTGACTTCTGAATGAATCTAAATGGATTCAGTTTGTTCACTTGATAAAAACATCAACATTTAAAGGGGTCAGAGAATGAAAAATCCAGTTTACATTGTCATAGATGAATAACGACATACAGAGAAGTTCAAACCCCATCGACGCCTCCTTACTCTGCAAATCTCACAATTCTAAACTTCCACCATAAAACGGGCGAATCCAAACGAAGCCCAGAGTTGACGTAAACTTGGGGATGTTGCCTTATTTGGTTCTGGCCTGTACTTTTGTCACTCCCTGAGATTGCTGGGCCGCTAACTGGACCGGACCGGTATTTGAACCG
>NW_015150895.1:609729-614885 GCF_000732505.1 Cyprinodon variegatus
TAGTTAAACAGTTCAACTGAAACATTATTAGTTCAACTTTTTTATTTTCTTTAGTCCAAATGTCTTTTTTGTTTCTGCATTTTTTATTTTATTTTTGTTCCTACTTGCTTTGATTCTGTTTTATTTTCCTATATTTTAATCATGTAAAGCACTTTGCATTGTCTTTGTACTGAATTGTGCTATACAAATAAATTTGCCTTGCCTTGCCTATGACTTTAATGATAAATTACATGAAATCAATATGGCGTCATCAACACTTTAAACCCAGCAGCTCAGGATACAGAACATCACTGCAGGAGTCTGTCCATCTGCTCTGCAGAGCTCCAACACCTGAGAAAGAGCCCAGCTTTCGCAGAAAACAGTGCAAACCCAACATTAAAGCTGCTGAAGGTCAGACAGAGAGAGGAGCCACCAGTCTAGACCTCTTCTGTTAAAGGGGCTCCCAGGAGGCTCCTCCAGCTTCTCCTCTTTCTGCTGGCTTTGTTGCGCTCACTGCCTCGCCTCCTTCCCTTCATCATTCCCTTCAGTTCCTCTTCCTCCTCTCTGAGGTCAAGTTTGTTTCTCGTCCTGAGGCGCTTCGATCACCTGAGTTCTGCCCAACCCTCTGACACCACCAACGCACTGAAAACTCAGACGCAGGAAAACTTTCTGCTGACTGACAGATTTATCTGAATGCAACAGAAAATTATCTTTCAGCTTAGAAACAGCAGAGTAATCAGAAAGAAATAAACACTCTTTGTTTTTCATATCCAGATGTAATTGTTGCTGCAACAACTAATCAGTTTGTCTCATGCAAACATTTGCTGCTTCAAAGCTCCAACATGTGAATGTTTGCTGCTTTCATGGCGTTTTATCGAGCTGCTTTCTGAGCGAACGTTTCTCCGCTAATAACAGGAAAATTAAAGAGAGAAAGTCTGTGCAGAAGCAGCCAGCTCTGCCAGGAGCTCCACCTTAACGTGTTCTGGTGGGATCCGGGTCCGCTCTGCATCCTCCATCCAGCTGTGACCTCTGACCCTGAGGAGCCACAGCAATGGAATTACTTCTCCGTCTGTCCGGGTCGCCTTATTGCTCCAGAACACGGCACTGAACACAGAAGGACCAAACGGATTCTTCATCCCAGAACCAGAACAGTTCTGATCCAGTCCTCCCTGCCTTACGCAGCGTCTGTAATCTTCAAAGCAGCATCAATCTCAGGAAACCTCTTTTCGTCAAACACACACTGATTTCAAGATGATGCTCTTAATTTGAAATGAGTATTAGCGGTGTGGCGGGTCGGCCCATTGGGTCAGAATCTCCCACTTTGTTCTCCAGAAACGGGAACAATCTGAATGCTTTGATTCTCTGTTTGGATTTAAGGGGAAATAAAGGCAACAAAGGGAAACATTAACTCATTCATTCATTCATTCAGTTTGTAAAAGTCTCATTAAGCTGCTGTTCATCCCATCAGGCCTCCAGGTTGACCCGCCTACTAGAAGCGAACAGAACCGCTGACCAAAGAAAACAGGAAAGTCTGGATCACAGGAAGGAAAGCAGAAAGAAAGGAGGGCTGGATCTGGAGTGGGTGCAGAGAGCCATCATAAAAACCCAGCAGAACCAGTAGAACCGAGCTTCTCTGCTGGTTCTGCTCCCATCCAGTGAAACCAGCTGGCTGTGAGTCAAGTCCTCAGATGACTCCCTGAAACGGCCCAGCTAAGAGGTAATTACTGCCTGAGCAAACAGTTTGGACAGCGATTACGCTACCGTTGCTCTCCCTCCTCCCTCGTATGGAGACGGCAGCGCGGGGGGTCAAAGGTCAAAGCTCTTACAGCTGCAGCCAGCGGGCGAAGCGCCACCAGGGCCGTCCCCTGAGTAAACAGGAGGAAAAGGTAATAACTCATCCACACAGCCAACGCAAACCGCTTCCTGACAACTTCCCTCTTTACCGACCCCCCCACCACACACACACACACACACACATCACCTCGCTACATGTAGCAAGGACCATGTGTTAACACCCATTGATTTTCAAGCCAAGCCATTAGCATAACAGAGCACTTTATAGCAACCAGTCCTCAGTTTGATGGTGAAACCAGATAAATGGGCCTCACTCTGATGCCAAGACAGGAGCACACACACTCTCCATGACACAGACCCGGATCCAGCAGCCGTCCCGAGCAGAACCGGCAGCAGAACCCTCCTGCAGTCTGCAGCAGGTAGCGTGTCAAAGTTAAACGTGTGCACGGCTGCAGCGTGATGCAGCTCCCCACAACATATCTGATCTGCAGCATGAGAACGGTTGCCTGCACCAAACCCAATCAGTCACCATCGTTAATATCTGTCAGCAGCATCAACCGAGTGCGAGTCATCCTGCTGATGCTGCCACTTTCCCCTTTTTCTTCTTCTTCTTCTTCCCTTCCAGCTTAGACTACAATCTTCACGCCTCTCAGAAAATAGTAAAAAAAAAAAAACCCAGAGATAAAAATCAACTAACATCAGAGTTTCCCAACATGTCTGCGCTATCTTACACACAATCAGGACTGAGTAATACGTGGCATTAATTCTAATTAAATTAATCAATGACGATGCTTGTTAGAGTGGGGGGAGCAATGCATTCACACCTATCATCTAATTATACAACAACATTAATCCCATTAGTGCTAGAACTGATTGCCAGGGTCCAGACCCGGGCGGCTCCTGTGGCGGCTGCAGCGGGGGCCCCTGCTCCTGCCTGCTCTGGTCCGATAAGAACTCTAATCAGGCCCTGAGATCGGTATCGGCCCCGCCGATCGGGCCCCGCGGCTTATCCAGAGTTCACATCGAGCAAAAAGCAGAACAAAGACGGAGTTAAAGAAACACACACAGGAGGGGCGAGCCGCCATGGCGCTGTGTGAGGCAGGCGGTGGGGAGGGGGGATGAAATAAAAGTCTTTTATGAGCAACAAATACGACTCTTTAACTTTTATCAACTTTAAAAATATTTGATTAGTTCAAAACAAGAACAAAAGGAGGAGGAGGAGGAAGGGTCAGCCTGGTCCTGCTTTGCTCTCAGCTGTGCGACGCTGCCTTATTTTTCATGCTGACCTATGAGCTGGAAGGCTGATGTAAGCAGGCAGGGGCCAATCAGCAGAGAGGATCAGCAGCCTGTTATCTATCTGCCATCAGCAGGCCTCCTTATCAGCCTCAAACATCTTTCTCAGAGAGGAGAGGGGGTGGGGGGGGTGGCTGCCATTAAAAACACACACAACACATTCATCTAACAGCTATGCGCTCTGCTCCCCACCTCCACTCCACTTCCTGCTGCTTTTCTCTTTTTATTTCCACCGTCTGTTCATCCACCAGCAGACAGCCACCCGTCAACATGCAGCATCCACATGTAATTAAACCCCCCCCCCATCTGCCTACTCTTTTTTTCCCTTCCTGCCTTATCAGCTGCAGCGATCGCCGCCAACTTTTATCACGTCTCCCATCTCAACCGCCAAAATATAAGCTGAGGGAATCCAGCCTCATTGGGCTGCCTGTCTGCTATCTGGCCATCAAGGAGAGGAGCCGTATCAGGCTGAAAGATCGCCAGCCGTTAGGGAGGATGACGCACAAAGAGACATAGACAAATATCTATCTGCTACGCAAACAACCCCTTCTCCTCACCACTCTGAGCCTCCAGAAAGACGCTGTTGTTTGGAAAAAAACAAACAAAAATAAAACAAGCTGTTCAGAGATATAAATACTTTGTTGTCTGCATGTTTTTTTATTCTATTTTAGCGTTTTGTTTGGAACTTATGGCAGTTTGGAAAGTTTAACATTTTGACAAATGAGGAACTTTGTGACGGCAAATTATAGCCCTCAGTGCCTGTTTCAATGTTTGATGGTTTTTTTCTGCTTTTATTAAAAGCAGAAACTTTTTTTTTTTTAACCAAACATGCAAAAAAAAATAAAAAATAATACTAAGAAATATTCAACCCAGCAAGCAAAGCAGCTGCATTTCCTACAATGGCCACAAGAGGCAGCACTCAGCTTGACTTTGCTTATGTTGTTTTGTTTTGTTTTTGTTTTTTTGGTGGTGTGATTTCTTTATTTGTCCTTGAACATGATATGCTCCCTTCCTGCAGCCGATATGAATCACTGATTAGTTTTTCTTCTTTATTTAAAATGGTTAATAAAAGCACAGCTGTTCACACTGTATTTAACTCAGAGATGAGTCTGTTTTTCTGTTTTTGCTGCTTCTGTCACCTCCTGTAAACAGAAACTGTTGTTTAGGTTGACTTGAGAGATTTTAAATTCAACAGTTTATCTCTGATTCAATCTTAAATCCCATAAAAGCCACTTTTTTCTCCCCATTTATGAAAAACCTCCTAGATGAAAGCCCAACAACAAACAGGATTTCAGATCCAACAAGAGAAATGTATTTGGTGAAAAAAATGACAGATATATCAGCTGACTGAGGTCTGATGAAGCTCACAGCCCCATAGCAGAAAAAGAGGAAGTAGTGATAAAACTGCACAAAATAGCCTTAGATTAGCTTAGTTCACCCAATGTTATCGACACTTTGAATAGCTTATTTTAGCTTGCCTAAGTCATTTTAGTTTAGCTTATCTGATCTAAGCTTTCTTTAATATTTCATTGTCTGACATTAGTTTAGCTTAGCCTGCCTTAACTAGTCACACTCATGTTAAATTAACTTAATATTTCTTTAGTGTACCTTTAGTTTATCTGTCTAAATAGCCCTACTTCATGATAAGGGGCCTTTTTAAAGGTGTCTTAATCTTATTTTAGCCTAAACCTAACTAGCTGTATCTCAGCTAAACTTGAATTAGCTTAGTTTACCCTTCCTTAGCTAGCATTAGCTTAGTTTATCCTTCCTTAGCTAGTGTTAGCTTAGTTTATCCTTAGCTAGCGTTAGCTTAGTTTATCCTACCTTAGCTAGCGTTAGCTTAGTTTATCCTTCCTTAGCTAGCATTAGCTTAGTTTATCCTTCCTTAGCTAGCATTAGCTTAGTTTATCCTTCCTTAGCTAGTGTTAGCTTAGTTTATCCTTCCTTAGCTAGCGTTGGCTCAGTTCTGCCTTCCTTAGTTAGCGTTAGCTTAGTTTATCCTTCCTTAGCTAGTGTTAGCTTAGTTTATCCTTCCTTAGCTAGCGTTGGCTCAGTTCTGCCTTCCTTAGTTAGCGTTAGCTTAGTTTATC
>NW_015150895.1:615845-619693 GCF_000732505.1 Cyprinodon variegatus
TAGCCTAGCTAGCTTTGCCTACTTGCTGGTATAGACCACAGCTCAGTATATGTTAGGAGCCTAATTGACATAGTTAACCTTTGGAACAGCTAAAAACTATTCAATCAGAGCCAGAGAAGCTAAACAAACTTTAAACCAATCATGTCCCCTATAGGTTATTGGCTTTCAGCTTTAGATTATGGTTTAAAATCAAACATTTGGATATAAGGAAGTTAATCCTTTTTATTGCTTTCACTTTTTCACAGGTTGTCTTTGAAGATGGTGTTGATTCAAACTTTGTAAAATGGGTTGATGAGTTTGATTATTGGTTAACTGTGTGCCATCAGGCCATAATTATTGTGTCTTGAACAAGATATCAGTGCTTCTGTCAGACAGGTGCTGAGCGAATACTTCATCTCTTATTGTTGAAGCACACAGTTATCATCTTTCTGCTGAGGTCGGGTACAGAGACTGGACCAAAAATGTGTCAAAATAAACCGACGTCTCAAAGCCTCTAGAACTAGTACAGACAATATGTGAATAAAAATCTTTAAGGTCTGGTTGGTTATTAACTAAGGCAATGCCTTTAGTTTGGATTAATACAGTCGGCAATGTTTATTCAATCTGGCATTATTTCCTCAACATGATCTAAAATAATTAAAGCCGGGCATACAATGTATGATTTTTCCAATTGTTGCACGCAGCTACAGCTCACACTGTACGATGAAACACCAGGGTTTAAAAGTTCACAGCTTATGATGTATGTTCTCACGCTGTGCGGCCCGACGCTCTGACGCGATCTACCTGCTCACACTGTACGTCTAAAAACCACGTCGGACTCAGCTCCGCAATGACATGGTGCTACTCAGAATTGGCTATCCGGGATCCAAACGAGTAGACGAGGGCGACCACGTTACGACTGAATTTCAAACGTGTTTGATTTTCTCCAGTGAGAAAAGGTGCTTGTAATTACCTCCTGTGCACGATGAGGCTGAAAGTCGGCCCGATCGAAAAATTCTCACACAACTGGAGAATCGGCCCAAAAAGAGCACAAAAAGAGCAAAAAAAAAAAAAGACTAAAGTTTCTCTATCCTACAATTAAAATGCAACCTGGTCTCTAATCTTACAGTTTTTAACTGAAAGCTCCATTAATTGCAAATAAATAAAATAACAACAGCCTTAAAATGCAGCACACACAGAGGCATGCAGCACCTGAAGAAAGGACATCAGATAAATCTGTGGCCTCGCCATCAGCGTGCAGCTTGAACCAAACACAAGCGGAGAAGTTGAGGAGTCGGGGTTTTCTGAGGCCGTTGGACCGTGGCCCTAAAACCTGGCAAGAACGTGGCTCCAAAGGCCACATTAGACCCACAGCTCCAGCAGTTAGAGTAGCAGAGGTGGAGGCAGCACCAGCAGCAGCAGCCCAGTGGACTTTAGCGTATCCCAGCCCAGCTGACTGCTTATCAGCCCCCCCCTTTTGTTTTCCTGTCAAAATGTCGGCCAAATCATAAGAGAGTCACGGGGCTGAGAGGCCGGCGGGCCGATCTCGCCCTGGCACCACTGGCTCGGTTTGCAGGGGGCGCAGGGTGGACCTCTGCAGCTGATGAAGACGGCCATGACACCCCGCCTTCCTCAGCCTGGAGAGCTGCCTGGTGGGAGATCCAAACCTCCCCATAAAGACAGAAAAGACAGGAAGTGACATCAGAGCCTGATAGGGGAATCATGGATATCCTAACCACAGGAACCAGATCCCAGTTGAGCTCCCAGAACTCCTGGGAGGTTGACCCTCTGGTCCGCTTTGATATTCCCCACCTTCCTAATCCGGGTAGTGGTCGGAGGAGGAGTGTGGCTGGGCTTTGGAAGAATGAGGACCCAGCCTGTCTAAGGCTTCCTGCTCCTCACAGACAGGAAGTCAACCAGCATTAGAAAGTCAACTGCATGGCAGAACATTGGACACGCATCCTCAGGTCCCCCCAGGGCGGCAGGTCCCCCCAGGGCGGCAGAAGCTTGGTTTGGTGTAGAAGGCTTCCAGCTGTACATGTTTGAGCCCTTGCCTCGCAGCGCTGCCAGTTCTGTTAGCTCTACGCCTGCTGAAGACACAGACGTCCATCCCCCTGAACACTGGGATGGAACTCAATGGGGAAGGAAAGGATTCTGATTTCTTACTTCAAATGTTGTGTATATTAGCTGCGACATATTAATCAAGATGCAATGACCGAAAAAAATTGACTGACAGATGATCGTTGATATATGATATGCTGAATTAGGTGTTCAGGCTGACGTATAACTAACTGGCCTGCATACATTCTAAATAGAAATTTTCAAAAATTTGGGACAATATAATCTGACAAAGAGTACATTTATATATATGTGAGAGAATGATTTGATATCTAAATATGATTTCCCTACATCTTTAGGGTGTCCACACACCTATCGGGATGAGGTCACAAGAACTCTCCACACATTTAGTCTGTAAACTGCAACCCCAAACGGCCCAAATCTTTGGAAAAGCAAAAACTGAGAAATCCTGTAAACCCCTGTCAGCATGCTTTCTTATAGCTTCACCATAAAGCCTGGTTTAGGAATCATTTTATTCCATTTCCATCATCCAGACCTGGAAATAAAATCCACCGCCTTGGAAAACATCTACGATTCTTTATGAACGCAATCACTACCAACCCAGTTTAGATTCATACATCTAAAGAATTCACCGTTCCTCTAAGGAAGCCGTTTCTGTGTCTGCTGACCTGAACGTTCGTCCACAGGTCCCACTAGGGGAAGCATTAGACTGGGATTAATCAGAGAAGTGATGGAGGGGCATTCTGTCTGCACTGCTGCAGCCTTTCAAGGTTTTCAGGGAAACAAGCTCTGAACAACGAGAAAAAGTCTCTAAAGCACCATGCATGAAAGCCATGATGATCTGGACTATTGATTAATCTATGAAGTTATTTTAAACTGGCGTGCAGAGGAGGCGATGACCTCCCCCCAGGATCCCGTTACCTTTGGTCAAAAGTTCAAACCATTTCCAGAAAAAAAAAAAAAGTTTTTGGCTTCAAAAAACAAAATCTGATTTACATGAACGCTCGCTGCAGCACCTCAGGTGAGTTCATCCCCGCACAGCGGCGAATAACACAACGCTTAAAACATGGTCAGAGAGTCATCTGCAGATCCAAGCAGCTAAAACGATAACAGAATGGTTGAGTCAAAGATCTACTTTCTCAGACGTTCACAGATTTGTTGCTTTTTGTGACACATGACAGGAAGCCGAACATCCTCAGGATCTCGATAGATAAAAGAAGCAGATGCTACTGAACGTCAGGCTGGTTTTGGGGAAATTCAGCAGGCAACCATCAGCCGGTTCTGATAACAGCCTGAATCAATAAGGAAAAGAGGTGCAGTGAGAAAAAACGTTTTCTCTCAGCCATCTGTTCACACTCGCCTTGCTAAAGTTATCACACCCTCCAAAGTGTGTCTGCAACCGCACACCATCAGGTTTCCATTTTCTCAGATTTTCCTCAGATGTCCGGTTGTACTGAGAGGTGGACTTTGACTAGGCCATAAACCAATGAACAATGTGAACAGCTCCAACATCACCCCTGCTAAATGTTCAGGGATGTTCTTCAGCTGGAAGGAGAACCTCAGTCTCAGGTTAGAGGTTCTAATGACGGGCGTTATGGAGCAGTGATGCTGCAGAGAGCGAAGGTGCAGCGTGACCGTTCAGCCTGCAAGCGCTTTGGAAACTCTCAGCTGTTTAGGCTTTTATCTCTATAGTTATGCTGCTATAGGTTAAAGGAATAGTACACCCAAAACATGATTAGCCTTCATTTTCTACTCACCCCCATGCTGAACAACACTCTGGAGTACTTTTT
>NW_015150895.1:621126-622488 GCF_000732505.1 Cyprinodon variegatus
GCCCTTTTTCATCATTAAGTTTTCCTTAGATAGAAAACTTTGAATCAATTTGACTGGATGATCTGGTGAACTGTAAAGTACCTTGAGATGACGTGTTGTGAATTGGCGGATTGACCACATAGAAGATGGGATTATGGGGGCATCTTCCTGCTGGGTGAGCGTAACCTTGGAAACGGCCTCATAAGGCTGGAACTCCCTGCAAATGTTGGAATCCATAAGAAATATCTGGATGTCTGCATCAGAGCCCCAAACACAAACTGAATATCAGCTTTTTTTTTATTTCAACTGTTTCTTTCTCTTCATTTCACCAAAAAGTCCAGATTGATGAGGTTCCTTTCTCCTCCTGAGCTTCAGATCCCTGCAGCTCCTCTCAGCAGCGCTCTGATCTCTCTGATGACAGATCTTGAGTGTTTTTTTTGCTTTTCTCCATGATGTTTATTCTCTAATGAAACCTTCGCAGAATAGATTAACTGAAGATTTCACTAAAATAACTGGAGGCCCTGCATCCATTGAATTAAATTCCAATCCAAACTTCCTGCTCTGAGCTCTGCAGTCATAAAGAGACCAAATGCAGAGCGGCTGCTTCTCCTTCATGGCGCAGTGGAAATGCACCTGCTACAGCCTGGATCTGATCACCGATCAGACCTCTACGCCTGCAAACATGAAGGCATTTCTGAGAGGTGATATCATGCAGACTAAACTTCCAAGTGTTGCCAGCAGACAGGAGGCTTCTGAGGACGGGGTGACACAATCAACGATGCAAAAAGCCAAACAACCAGATAAGACACCTTCCAGCTGCAGCCTCCCAACTGGTCCTGAACTTTCAGCACAACTCTTCAGCTCCGGGTTCAACAGCCTGTTAATAAGCTTCTCCTCCTATCAGCTCTGAACATCAGATAAACCTGATAAAGCTGCAGACTTTATAAACAGGAAAAGCTCGTCAGGCTCTCAGAGCCACCACGTACCAGAACCAAAAGGGCCCCTTTCATGGGGCCCCTCGTGCATTATTGGGTTAAAAGGATAGATGGGAAAAAAAAGATGCAATTGGGAGCAGCTATCAGGTCGGAGATCAGCCATGCAGGCCTATCAGCGGCCCCCCATCTCTGGGAGGGAGAAGGGAAAAGGCAACGGGTGGGGAGGGGGGACTGAAAACAAGTCAAAAAAATAAAAAGATCCAATTTTAATTTTGATGTGAGATTGCTTCAGATCGCTGCCTTATCTCTCCTCACATCAGCGTTTCCACAACAGAGTTAAACACGAAGAGAAGGAGAAACAGGCTGAACACTGAGAAACAGGCTGAACACTGAGAAACAGGCCGAACACTGAGAAACAGGCCGAACACTGAGAAACAGGCCGAACACT
>NW_015150895.1:622498-624980 GCF_000732505.1 Cyprinodon variegatus
GAACACTGAGAAACAGGCCGAACACTGAGAAACAGGCCGAACACTGAGAAACAGGCCGAACACCGGGAAACAGTCCAAGCAATGTGAAACAGGCCGAACACCGGGAAACACGCCGAACACTGAGAAACAGGCTGAACAATGGCAAACAGGCCGAACAATGGGAAACAGGCCGACCACCGGGAAACAGGCCAAGCAATGGGAAACAGGCCGAACACTGAGAAACAGGCCGAACACCGGGAAACAGGCCGAACATCGGGAAACAGGCCGAACACCGGGAAACAGACCGAACAATGGGAAACAGACCGAACAATGGGAAACAGACCGAACAATGGGAAACAGACCGAACACACAGAAATAGGCCGAACACAGAAAAACAGACTGAACAACGGGAAACACACTGAACACAAAGAAACAGACCGAACAGTGGGAAACAGGCCGAACACCGGGAAACAGGCCGAACACCGGGAAACAGGCCGAACAGTGGGAAACAGGCCGAACACCGGGAAACAGGCCGAGCAATGGGAAACAGACCGAACAATGGGAAACAGACCGAACAATGGGAAACAGGCCGAACACACAGAAATAGGCCGAACACAGAAAAACAGACTGAACAATGGTAAACAAACTGAACACAGAGAAACAGACTGAACAACGGGAAACAGACTGAACACAGAGAAACAGGACGAACAATGGGAAAAAGGTCGAACAATGGGAAACAGACCGAAAACAGAGAAACAGGCCGAAAACAGAGAAACAGGCCGAACACCGGGAAACAGGCCGAACACCGGGAAACAGGCCGAACACCGGGAAACAGGCCGAACAATGGGAAACAGGCCGAACACCGGGAAACAGGCCGAACACCGGGAAACAGGCCGAACAGTGGGAAACAGGCCGAACAGTAGGAAACAGGCCGAACAGTGGGAAACAGGCTGAACAATGGTAAACAAACTGAACACAGAGAAACAGGCTGAACAACGGGAAACAGACTGAACACAGAGAAACAGGACGAACAATGGGAAAAAGGTCGAACAATGGGAAACAGACCAAAAACAGACAGGCTGAACACTATGAAACAGGGTGAACAGAGAAACAGGCTGAACAATGGGAAAAAGGTCGAACATTGGGAAACAGGTCGAACAATGGGAAACAGACAGGCTGAACACTATGAAACAGGCTGAACAATGGGAAACAGGCTGAACACAATGAGACAGAGCAACAGGCGGAAAGTTTTGTCCAGGAGCAAAGAGGTTCTGAATGGATCAGTAAATGAGTTTGGTTCTGCTGCCAGGATCCAGTTCGGTGATTAAATGTCACATTGGCTAAAGTTTGGTTCTGATTTGTCTCCTGGTTCTAGAGTCATTTCACTGTTTTTAGCTGAATTAACCAGAGGATTGTAGATCGGTTCTATTTAACCCAGATCTATCCAAAACTATTAATTGAAGCAGTCTGTGATCTGCTGAGCCTTCAGAGTCAAAAACTTTCAATGAGCCACTTTATATCATCATTAAGATCCAGTCTAATGAATCATTGAATATTACTCCCATCACAGATGTTTATAATAAATGAAAATAATTGTAGATGCTGTTGGTGGATCTAAGGTTAGTCCGGCTGAAGGTGGACCAGAGCAGGCTACACTTCGGAGAATCATTGGAAGCTGCTGGATGTCCTGCAGTCTGACACACATGAACCATTCTGCATCACTTTAGGTGAAATTAGCGCCATTATTGGTTCTCATGCATTCATCACCAGTTCCATAGGATCCTTGTCAGCTCTAAAGTGGAACCAGTACCTGGTTCGGCTCTGGCTCGGTCCAGGCTGTAATATTTGGTGAAATGACCCTTTATTAAAGCAGAAACTGCACAGCAGACACCAACTTCAGTCTGGAATTTATTCCTTCTCTAAGAACATTTCCATGAAAACCAGCAGGAAGAAGAAAAAATGAACTTATCGTCTCCTTACGCTTAATCTGCCGAGGTTTGCTCTGCTTTCTGCGGGACATGCTGGCGGCTGTCCTCCTCCCGCGGTCCTCCCTCTGCTGGCGGCTTCTTCTCTTCGTCTGCGGCCGTTCACAGCTCGGAGATCCGCATGACCCTCCGCACGGCCGGGCTACCTGTGGCCGCTCCGCCCGCACCTGGTCCTCTGCTGGCGTTATTCCGGTAGCGGCTGCCGGGAGGCCGTTCACCTTAACAGAGCGGTTCGGTGGTTGTGAGGCGCTCAGCGGGCTGCTGGCTTCTGGCAACTTTCCTCTCACCGGTCCGCCCACTGGTCCTGCTGCGGGAGCCGCTGCCAGTGGAGCCGCAGCGCTACAGCCGAGCGGTGGTTCTACCGAGGCGGAGCAGGGGGGAGGAGCCTCATCCGCTGCGTCTGACGTAGACGGACGCACTCGCCTCCTATTGGTTCACACACACGCGTTGTTTTCAAGCTGTGAAAATAAAAGACAACAGAATAAAAATCATGGATAAAACTCATGGCATCAAAGAGT
>NW_015150895.1:628235-634161 GCF_000732505.1 Cyprinodon variegatus
ACGTAGCAGCTGGACCCACCGGTGGGTCCGTAGGGTTCTAGGGGTTAATGCGGCATGAAGGTAACCAGCCATTGAAGTATCCCGATAGATGGCTGTGTTAGCTATGGACTTTAGAAAACCCAGTGGATCAGAATCAGCAGATGGCATTACAGCCAAAAATCGCCCCTATTGAAGCATCCAACTAGACTTTAGGCATGGTGGATTCTGCATCCCACTCCTCCAGATTCTTTGATCCTGATTTCTGAACTAAATTAAAAGGTTAATTTCATGTGAAAAACTGACCAGCACAAACAAAGCACTCTGATCAGACAGCTTTCCTTCCCTGGGAAGCCATGCATTGTTCTTTTTAGTTGTTTTAGTTGCCTGAGAGGACCAGTGGCTGAAGATTAGGATGGGTTGTGTGATGTTCGATATGCTCTTACTGGATGCTGAGTTAGTGGCTCCTATTGGGAGCCACTAACTCAGTTCTCAGATGGAGAAATGATTGGTTTTGCTTCTAGGGAAAGGGAAGATCAGAGGGTTTTGGCTGAGAAAGGAGATATCTGTGTCATGATGGGTCTAATGTGTTTGACCCACATACAGAAGCACTCACACAGACCGGAAAAGGTTTAATAGTTTATTGAAGGGGAACTGTACAGAGATAGGAAAAAAAACAGCTTGGGGAGGTTCCTGCGGTCAGGTGAACCGGAAGCGGAAGCTCTGGGAGGAGATCATAGGGGTGAGTTCAAGGACTGTGGGAAAACTGGCTGATGGTCTGAATACTAGGTAACTTGCACTCACTGTGGTAGTTGGGAAGGTTTCTGAGATCCCATTTGTGGAGGCTTGATCTGTTGAAGGCTTTGTTAATTGGAGGGCGGACAGGAAGACTATGGAGATCCTAAGGAGCAGCTGAGCACACTTTTACTTGGTTCCTGAAGGGCTCAGCGTTCAGATGAGATCTGTCTCCTCTCAGTGTGACGAGTGTATCTCTTCCAATACTTGAAGGGCCAGCTTATCCAGTGGATCTGGAAAATCCTGACAGATAATCAAAGACAAAACTAGGTTAGCGCTGAAAGAGCTCAGAAGACACTTGGACTCAAAGTAGACTCTGCTCACTCTGAGGGGCTTGAGTACCCAATACTGGCAAACACTCTGGCGAGGATGTGAAGACAGTCTGCTCCTTAAATACTCCTCAGGAAGTGATGACCCAATAGGCTGCAGGTGTGAGGTGAGNTGCTGCTTCTAACTGGATAAATAAACGGCTTTCAATCCAACTTGGTTTGTTCAGTTCTTTAGTGCAGTTATCCTAACTGGGGGTATATGTACCCCTAGTGGTCCATGCATGTGTTGCAGGGGTACATGAGAATATTTCTTGGGAAATAAAATGGGGTGGAATCTGGTATTGGTGGTTTTTCAAACCAGGGTATCCGAGCTCATCAAAGCAGCTCAGGCTTCTTGTTGAACGATGTAAAATGAAGCTGGTCTTTAGTTTCCAATTCAATTTTAAATGTGATAAGGTAGCTCCAGTCCTATAAATACAGGTTTAATTTTGTGTTCAGTTCAATATAACATTTGAGATGGCAAGCATAAAATTAATTGCTCAAGTTAAAAAGGAAAAATGTTCTCATTATGTACAAATGTCTTTGACTAGGGTACAAAAGAATGCCCAAAGGGGTTGAGGATACACGATGCAAAGGTTGGAAATGACCAAATCGCACCTCAGCAAATTTGAGATATTTTGACTGAATTTCAGCTGTTAGAACCTGAAGGGACAACGTCTGGTTTACTATTGGCTTATGCAGAATGTAAAAGTCATTACAGTTAAAAACTGGACTTGAAGCTCTGAACTTTCAGATCTGTGTAGCTGACATTAAGCAAAAATCTCATCTTTCAAGGACTAAAAATGACAAGTTAAAAGTAATTGGTTTCCATGAAACAACCCAATTTAAACTTTTTGTCTACTTGATCCCAAGCAGACTTGGAAAATTAAAATCCTTTCTTTAAAAAAATCAAGTGTTGTGCCCCCTAAAAAACTGAGGAAGAATAATACATTTGAATTGCAAATATTATTGGGAATCCCCTCGGTTGATTTGAAAAATAATGCATATTGACCCACGGATTTCATCCATCTGAGACAAGATCACAGCTTTGCTCTGGGTCACGTCCAAGTAACCAGTCGGCAGCTCAAAAACACACCAAGGCTGAATCCCAATCCAGCCCCTAAACACGAACCCGCCATATTAAGGACCGTCCCAAAGCTCGTAGTGGGTAGGTCCAATCAATCTACGCCCTTAAATAGCTCCTCTGCATCAGTCCGTGCTCACTGGAATGTGGCAGCGGGTTTAACGGCAAACTAGTGGCAGCAAAACCACATTAATTCACATGTAACTTTTGATTAGTTGCTGCATCTTTGTCACAAGGAAAAAGTCATTGATACTAAAAAGTTAGGTACTCTTTAAATTTTTATTTTTTGTCAAATGTTTTAATTTCATGTCAACCTGTGCCACAGAGCTACATGGTGCGTCACTATGTTGTCATAGCAACGGCTCCTTTCCTTTTCTAATGGAGCCAAGAGGGTGTCCCTTTCTCACTTATACCCCACCTGTACAATCAAAGCGCCCTCCACAGCTGAGAGTGGACACTGATAGTGAAGGGTTAGTGGGATTCACCCAAAGAAAGCTCTCAGCTTTGTGACCACCTGCTAACTGTGCTTATTTCTTGCCCCACACTTACTGAACTCCTTTCAGCAGAGAGAAAAGCCCCTTCAATTTCAATATGAGGACAGAGTGTAGGTTTGGACAAGGCCTGAGCAAATATTGTAAGATTCAAAGAGCAGGGTCTTTCTCTGACTCAGCGGTCAGTCCTGCACAGAGGTCAAATCCATATCACCCACGCACAGCAACATACAGAGCTTTGTTTGAGGTATGTGAAGAGGGGAGGTCCGGGGGGAGGTGGTATGAGAAGCTTGTATTTCTCACAGAGGCTGCTCTAAACCTTTGTCTTTTGTTGCTGGCTGCTCAGGATGAGAACAGCTTTGCTCATTGTGTTTCTGCTCCCTGTGCCGCTGGTGGCGGCCCATCCAGCACCAGGTAGGAAAGGTGGCATAGCTACAGTATGAGATATCATTGGCTCATTTTTATTCTGTTATTTTTCACAGCTTTACAAACTTAAAATATTCAGAAGTGTTGATTGTAGAACTCAAGTACTGAAATCTAAAAGCATTACGATGGTGATTTGAAAAGAAATGTTGAGCAACATGTTTAGAAAAAAAAACTTTTCCAAAACAATGAAAGCTGCATCTGCATGTCTGCAGGGTGGGAAGTAAAAACATTGCTAAAATATCTTTGCTATTCATTTCTTATTCAGTTGGTAAATACCATATAAAATAAATGAATTATCTACTAAATGATCATTATTAATCACAAAAGTGCCAATGAAACTGCTGCTGAGTCCTTTTCAAAATTATCTTTAACCATGTTAAGCAGCTTTTGATTTTGTCCTGCATGTTTCACAAGATTGGAGCTTACAGGAACAAGGATCTTTAACCTTTTAATTTAAATCCGATTTTATTTATAAAGCCCCGGAGGGAACAAAGTGCAGTGTAATGCAAAACAACCAACCGTCTAACAATAGATTATCTAATAGAAACGAACAAAAGATAAGAGCTAAAAACAAATCGAAATACAATTAAATGCATCAGATAAATAGAAGCAACAATAACTAAATGTTAAAGGGGTCATAGAATGATTCTATAGTGTATTTGGTGCTGGTCCCTTAACCCCTAGAACCCTACGGACCCACCGGTGGGTCCAGCTGCTACGTGACCTCATAATTTTAACAAACCCCCAGTATT
Organism: Cyprinodon variegatus; assembly: GCF_000732505.1. Lineage (NCBI taxonomy): Eukaryota > Metazoa > Chordata > Actinopteri > Cyprinodontiformes > Cyprinodontidae > Cyprinodon > Cyprinodon variegatus. The sequence goes on from NW_015150895.1 coordinate 632,068, forward strand.
GATGTAAAAAACACATTTGGCACAGTTTGGTGACATTTTTGGGTAAATGTGCCATAATGGCCCCTCCGTCTAAGGAATTTCTCACTAATACCATTCTAAAATAAATATGATTCATCTGATTGAGTCCAAATTTGGTATATTTTTACACAACATTTAGATTTAAAAGTCTGTACTACTTTTTTGTGCTATAAATAATATTTTGATAGTGTTTTGCAATGTTTATTTCAAAGAAAATTTTGGTGAGGTTCAAAAAATGCAAAATATTTTGTATTTTGTCCCTAATATTTCAGGCAGGGTCAAAGCTACAATGGTGCTGACACCAGAAAACCATTCTATGACATCTTACCTTTACAGACGTACCAAAAGTTTCTTCTTATATCTAATAGCTGTGAGGCTATAAGTTATTTACTTTTGTGTGTTTTTGTCAGGCAGAAATTTATTTATACCCCCTTAGGGTGTAAGAGGATCTCTGAATAGGGTGTGTAACATTGGTTGGGCTGAAAATGGCATATTTGCTGTTCTATGATCCCTAATGCAAGCCTGGTTAAAAGCCCTAGAATGAAACGACAGGTTTTCTTCCTTTTATGAATATTCATGAATATTTAGATGAGCTGTGCGCTGATTGGTTGGTTTACAACGAGCGAAGCTGCTGAGCAAAGACGCATCATAGCAACAAGCACTCACTGAAACATCAAATTGTTGATATGGTAGGGTGACCAGACATCCTCTTTTTGTCATGTTCTAATTTTCATACCTAAAAAAAAATTAATGGGGGGAATTTCAAAAACCCGGGATTTTGGTCGACTACAGTGCAGGACATAGTAGTCAGCTCCGGGAACCCCGGCAGACGGGGGCGACCGAACCCGACCCGGTGACAGTAGCCTGGACACTGGCAGCCCCGTGCCTTACCGGCCCCCAGCCCCCCTCCTCCGGCTGGGGATGGACGGCTCCTGGCTCTCAGCTGAGGTCCGGTCCAGTCAGCGGCCCAACAGTTGATGCTTCATACCCCCCCACCCCTCGGGCCAGTAAACCAGTGAGCTGGTCTGTATGTAGACTTCGGAGCGTGACAAAAGTACAGGCCAGAATCAAATAAGGCAACTCGGGGCTTTGTTTGCCCGTTTTATGGAAGTTTAGAATTGAGAGACTTGCAGAGAAAGGAGGCGTCGATGGGATTTAAACTTCTCTTTACGTCCATTTCACCCACTGAACTATCGTTAGTCATCTATGACAATGGAAACCCGGTTTTGCATTCTATGACATCCTTTAACAAAATTTGTGTAGGGGTCATGAATGAAGATCTAGAACGGCTATATGGCGTTTATACCTGGAGGTCTGCTGAGGCCCGATTCCCTGAGCTTAGAACCGGTTCTAGATACAGCAAAGAGCCTCTAACAGAGCTGGTTGGTAACATGGTTCAGAGGCTTAGAGGAACAATACCTTAGATTTGCTTGCTGCATTTATTGGTCAATAAAATCTAAAGTTACCTTGGAAAAAGAAATGTTAGTTGGCCTTTTAAGCAGCAGCTCACCCCAAAGGTCCTCAGAACCAGATTTAACCAGAACATCTAGTTTCACCTTGTAAATGGCAGAGCTCAGTCTTAGAACAGTACTTTCCTACACTGACAATTGTTTTCTACTCGCTACTTTAGATCGCCAATGAAATGTACAGTAGCAAATACAGCGAATGTGACTCAAAGAGATTTGATCTGTAAGAAACTGGTCCAATACAGTTTGTCCAAGTGGAGTTGCCATATGACATAAGGGACAGGGCCCCGAGCAGATAAACCGGTTCCGACAACTTTTTAGATCAGGCGTCCCCAAAGTCGGTCCTCGAGGGCCACTGTCCGGCAGGTTTTAGAGGTTTCTCTGCTCCAGCACAGCTGGTTTTAATTGAAAGCTGATTAACAGGCTTTTGCTCAACTGCAATCATAATCAGCTGTGCTAAAGCAGGGAAACTTCTAAAACCTGCAGGACAGCAGCCCTTGAGGACACCTGTTTTAGAGCCATCTGCCTCATGAAACATTCAAGTTTTAAATTTCACTTCCTTTCCTCCAACCAATGCATCACATCAGATTAACAAATGTTCCTAACATTA
>NW_015150895.1:635522-638586 GCF_000732505.1 Cyprinodon variegatus
CCCTGTTGAGTGTACGGATCTTTATACCACCATGGCAGCTGTTCATCTTGACTACCTGAGGAAGCAGTTCAGAGTCAGAGCAAACATCTACAGCTCATTACAGATAACTGGGTGGTTTTACCACCCGCTTTGATTTTATTTTCCAATTCACGTAAAGCCCTTGTATTAAATTGTTCCTTAGAAATAAACTTGCCTTCAGACCTCATGTGGGAATAAAACTCACCTGGAGTTTGAGGAGCACAGGTGATGCTTCCAATCAGGAGGAAAGAAATCCACAACATTCTGCAGAAACATGGAAGTTCAGATCATTAGCAGCATTCAGACCAGAAGGTTCTAGCAACACATCTTCAGTCCAGGATTCAAGCTGCTGTTAAAGTGGACCTCACCTCATAGTGCTGCTCTGCTGCTAGTGAAAGATAGACCTCAGATCCCCCTGATAGAGACTCCAACCTGCAGGAGCTGCTTTTATAGGATCCTCAGAGCAGCTGGAGATGATTGGAGCTGATTGCTGAAGGTTAGCCACACCTCTTCTATTGCATTTTTTTGTTTTTTTTTTTGGTTACCAGTTTGACTTTTATTGGTTTAAACCACGGGTCACCAACGGGGTGCCCGCGGGCACCATGAGGTCCTCAAGGACCACATGGGGGGCCCTCTTCATCTTCTGAAAACAGAACAACTCACTCAGCGGGTTGAGTTTAATTTTTGTTTATTCTGTTGCTCTTCTTTTTAATCATTTATGTATTATTTCATCATGTTAACTATTTCATCATATTTCAGTGTTTTCAAAATGACAATATTAAAAAGAAACTTAGAAATGAATAAAATAATAAAATAAGAATAAAAATTAGTTTTTATGGATGAGATTTACTGTAGGTGAACACTGATCCCTCCAGTTCATAGGTCAGTATTGGTAGCCCTTCCTATGACTTGGTAGCCATAAAGTAGCCCTCAGCCTTAAAAAGGTTGGTGACCCCTGGTTTAAACTAAGTAATAATACAAAAACAAAGAAGCCCATACAGCTTGCAAAAACTGTGTTGGGGAACTGTGTCCATTTTCTCTCCTAAAATCAGTCAGTCTTTAATCGGGCAGAACAGCAGAATCAAACTCCTTCGTTCGTGATGACTTTAAACACTGAAATCAAACTTTAAAAAGTTTAAAAAGATTTTTAAAAAAAGATAGAAGTGGACTTTGAAAGATGGAAATCGCCTATGATCTCACTTATGGGTAGTGTAGCTTCAATTAAAATGATGGTCTTACCTAGAATGAACTACTTATTTTCAATGATCCCCAATAAACCATCATCTGGATGGTTTGAAATCTCTAGATTCTTCCATTTCCAAATTTCTTTGGAAAGATGAATTCCCTCGTCTCAGCTTAGAGACACTACAGAAAACTAAAGAGAGAGGAGCACTAGATCTGCCTAACTTCCACAACTACTACTTAGCAAATAGAATACAATACATCTCTTAATTGAGTAAAACGTAATCCCTTAGATAAGCCCTGGATAGACACAGAACAGAAAATATGCAGTAATACCACAATTTCAGATTTGCAGTTTCTTAGCTCAAGTATAAAATGGCATTCATGCTTTAAAAATATTACTATCAACTCTTCGCTGACAGCATGGTGGAATTTCTTAAAATGACAAAGTTATCACTTATCCCGTGCAGCCTTACACCCATCTGGAATAACCTTGACATTCTATAAAACAATAATATGATAAACTTTCCGTACTGGAAGAATAAAGGTATTGAATATCTGGTGATTTATTTGATGGAACGGAGTTGATCACATTTAAATGATGCACTATTGCATTAATAAAATGATTATGGGTATGTACAGGTATGTAAGGACTTATCACAGTGCCTGAGTTGTAAATTTTCACCTTCCCCATCAGTTTGCTTGCTGGGTGACTTTGAGGAAAGCTCTCTGAAAAAAACATAGTTTGCATGGCTTTCACTGCATCCTCATGAACTGGAAAAGGAAGGAAAATGTCGGTATCAATCAGTATACACATTTTTTTTGGATCATATTAATGTTGAGACAGCATCTGCATCCGCATCAGACCGATCTCTCTGGGCTCCCTTGATCGGATGCATTACTTAGTGGAATGGGGGGCTGTGGGATGCGTCCTGCGTGGCGGGAGGGCTGGTTCGGGGGGTCCCTGAGTCTTGGGGCTCTTGGGTGGGGGTAGGGGTTGCTACGGTATAGAACGGGAGGGAGTGGGCCTGTGAGTTATTTAGGGGCGGGGGTTCTGGTTGGGTGGCCTGTACGGGACATGTTGGCCCCGTCCTTGGGGGGCTTATGCCGGGGGTTGGGACCAAAGCAGGAACCACATGGGTTGTATTGTGGCAATGACACCGCTCCTCTCCACCCCCATCTGGATTTCAGTGTTCACCTACTGGGTCATCCGGTAGCCCCGGGAACGGCACCTGCCCCCCAAAGGGGTCCCAGGTGCACGGCCTTGGGATTATTGGATGTGTGTGTTATGTGCGAATGTCCGTACGCTTTTTTTTTTTTGAAGAGTCTGTGTGTTGCGAGTGGGGGCACTAGGGTGGGATTAAGACTGTCTTCACTAAGTGTGGAGCCCATTCCCCCTGTTCTGCCCCCCTCCACTGGCTTGCTCTTTAGCCCGCCAGTGCATTGGTGGTGCTTGGTGTTTTGGGGTGGATGCCTGGGTGGGTACTGGCTCATTCCTGGCAGCTGTGTATATTTGAAAAGAAACATACTTGTGACATCACCACATGCTTACCTTGTCTGGACCTGCTTTTCACCTATTCATAGTCTATAGAAAAAAATACATTCTTATTTTCATATAGTGGGACAATAATGATCAACAAAGTCAGATAAACAAAAATGAAATTTTGCCAAATACAACAAAAAGGCCATCAGAGCCGGCGGTGCTTCACACACGGCTATGCTAAGGCTGCAGCAGACGAGCTAATGTAAGCCCTGGACACGGTTAGAGTAGTAGCCCTGCTGGTTGCCATGGTCCTCTCAACACATTGCATCACATTTTTTTTTAAGAACGCACTAAATCAGTAAATGGGCCATATAGTAAAGC
>NW_015150895.1:642537-645408 GCF_000732505.1 Cyprinodon variegatus
TTTTTTTTTAAGAACGCACTAAATCAGTAAATGGGCCATATAGTAAAGCTTAAAGTATTATGTTCTCTCCTAAATTTATCTTAAAACATACTTTTTTTAAATGGTGGCAACAGAAAAGTAAAATTTTACCTTAATAGTCTGGGCTCTGTGAGTGCTCCCCTGGAAGCCAATACTGCCGCAGTGCATGCTGGGACAGCTGTCAGTCAGGAGAACGCACATGTCTGTTCTGATGCATGCTGGGTAAAAAGGGAGGGAACAATAACCAGAGACTTTGGCCGTTTTTCAATTCACAAGAACGCAAGTATGGACTCATGTTCTCGCCAAGTCTGTTCTTGAAAAGAACACAGGAAGGTGTGGACTTGGGAGAACGAGAGCATGCAGCATTGATATGGTTCAATTGAAACAGAAGCGTACTGATGACGTCACCGCCTTTCACATGCTGTTATTGATAGTCTCTAGATAATAATAATAATTCCTCCTTTTTTTATTTAGTGTAGGGAATAATAATTAACATTAACTTGTATTAATTAATAATAATTAAAACAGTCAGATTAACAAAAATCAAATGAGCATTTTGCCACATAAAACAAAAAAATAGCATCAGAGCCAGTGGTACTTCACACACGGCTATGCCCAGAGACGCCTGCTGCAGACGGGTTGTGGTTAGCCCTGGTTGGTTGCTGCGGTCCTCTCAATTTCGGAAATGTATTTTAAAATATGCATTAAATCAGTAAATGGACCATATAGTGATGCTTTAAAGTATAATATTCTCGCCTCAAATTATTTTAAAACGTAATTTTACTGAACAAAAGCAAAAGAAAAGAGAACTTTTACGCTGCATCTGCCGCAGTGCATGATGGGACAGCTGTATATCTCAAGAACGAACAAGTCTGCTCTGATGCATGCTGGGTAAATAGGGAGGGGTGAGAACAGCATCTGGGGACTTTGTCCGTTTTCGGTCTGCTGTTCCTGTGAATTGGAACAGTAATAGGGCTGAGGCTGATGACGTTTCACGAGCACACGAGCCCACGAGAACGCACAAGTACACATAATGAGGAACGGCATTTGTCTCACTGTTCTCCCACAGTGCTGTGGCTGAGGCAGATGACGTTTCACAAGCACACGAGAACGCACAAGTATATATATTATATATAGAAAACTTTGTATCAATTTGACTGTATAATCTGGTTGAACTGTAAAGTGCCTTGAGATGACATGTGTTGTGAATTTGGTGCTATATAAATAAACTGAATTGAATTGAATATTGAGAATTGGCCAAAGACCCCTTCATATGTGCCCAACAGATGCAGCCTTCTTTTCGGCCATTTTGAAGGACAGGTCTGCAGTATCCTTCGTAACCTTGGGTGTCACATGATTCATTGGGAGTCCAAGCAATCCGGCTGCTCCATGATGAGAAGAAAAAGGGAAATGTTGCTGAAAAGTGGGGAATATTTTAAGTCCAGTTTAGTATAATACATGTGAATAGTTCCTTCTGAAATGAATGAAAATTGTTCATTTAAATGACCACAAACAGGCTGCATTTGGAAGGCAATCAGATTTCGCTCTGTTTTTGAAAGACATTTCAATATCTATCCAATAGTCTTTGTCAGTTCTGATGCCTCGCCCCAGAGCAAACTCTAGTTGGAGCGCTGATGTATTCACACAGCATGGAGGTCCATCCTCCTGCACACATTCCAAGTCAGATGCTATTCAATTAGCCACCCTTGTTATTCTGGCTTGTTGGAGCCTTCTGTTGTGCATGGCCTGAATAGTTTTTTGAATCATAATGGGAGGTCTTATGTAACTTCTTGGGAATTAGTTCCATGACTTAGTTGTAAATGCTTGGAACCTTACACAGGCCTGTTAATTAAAATAGATATTGAGACAGATGTGGCAGGTTATGTTTGGTTTATTGAATGTTTTTATCTGTCCCTGTGCAAATGGATTTGGCTGACATTTAAGCACAGATTCCAATATCTGTACAATGTGGGGATTAAAATCCACAGTGGCCCTGAAAAGTCCCCCTAATAGAAAAGCCACACAACGCCTACAACATAAAAAATCAGACACAACTGTGCTTCATTTTAGCTTTCACATAATGACGCCTGCTGTCCCTGTCCATCCAACGTTAGTGGTGTTGGTTGTGTTGTTGCTGTTGTTGTTTTGGGTTGTGCCGTTGGTTGTTTTGCGGCTATTGATGTGGTGTTGGACGCGTGGTGTTGTGGTTTTTTTTTTGGTCTGCCCTGTCCCAGTGATCTAGTGTGTCTCCTGATAATGGGGCTCTCATCAGTGTTGTTTTCATCAACAATGACGATCACCATATTATTTCGTTGACGCTCCTTTTTTTGTGTGAAGATAACAAGAAATGACGAGTTAAGCATGGATCTTAGATGACAAAAACATGAAGACTCATGGCTGTGAGTTTTTGTTGACGGGAGGAGACTGAATAGAAACGTTAGCGGTTGGTCTGTCAGACATTTAAAATGTATCATTGTGCTAAATCTGCTAAGCAGTATCAGCCGCACTGCTGCATCCAGCTGGCTCGTGCCGCCCGCCTGGCATGCAGCGGTGCACATTCTGTATGACCACAAATGGACCATGACAGCAGCAGCGGGGGTCAAAGTAAAGGGTCCGGTGCGGAGTGCTCAACTCTAACAAACTCTGCTCTTCCAGTTGTGCTTGTGCACGCACTTAGCTCAGAGTCTGCGCTTTGCGCTCCACACTGATGGTTCGCTCTCAGCAGCATGGCTCTTCCTGCCCTCACTACTTGACAAACTATATATGGCTGATCCTCCTCTGAAAAATCGTGTCTAACTATCAACATTTTATTTCTTCCAGCTCACAAGAGGTGATGCAAAAATTGCCAAAGTA
>NW_015150895.1:646173-649374 GCF_000732505.1 Cyprinodon variegatus
CTCTGTTTTCTGGTTTTCTCATCTTCTGTATCTATTTTTGCTGCTTTGTTCTTTTTTTCTCTCTTTTCATTCACTCTTTCCTCTCTCTATTTCTCTCTCTCCCCGTAGTTATTACCCCTTTCTCTCTTTTTAACCTCCCTTTCCGTGTCCATTGTATACGATTTTACTCCCCAAATAATGACTAAGACTTACAAAACTTTTATTGTCATTTTGTATACGCAGAGGGTATACAAAATTAAGTTTTCTGCAGCTTTCTGACAGTAAACGAGCAGCAGCTTAGTGGTGAAAATAACATTTCCACTTCATAAGGTGCAGCTGTGATGAAATGTAAACAGTGGTAGAAAAAAACATGGTGCAAAGCGCATTGATATGGAAGGTCAGAGTTTAAATCTGAGCAGTCGGAAAACTTTTTTTTGAGTTGAGTTCTTTTTAACAAGCTGTGATCGCATGCACAGAGAGTGGACTTTCTGCAGATGAGAAGGATCCAAAGTTATGCTGTTCCTGCAGCTTGAGGCGCGTTCCTCAGATGAGCTGTAGCGTTCTGCTGCTGCCTGATGGATGGAAGAGATCATTTAGGTTCTGTGTTTCCTTGTCTCAATCTGCAGTGCAGTGAGCCTCATGTATAGCAGCTTGATAAACTCTATAGATGCATTTTGTGCTCAAATCCAAAGATGTTACAGAAATCTATAAATGGGATCAATTGTGACTAGAGCAGGTATGGAAAGCCAAAACTGTGACATAGTTAATTAATAAGTGGCAAGATTTCTGTTCTTAGATGTAAAAATGTCAATGCTTCGTGCAAAGCAAGCACTGAGTAAACATTAATCATTTTATCCTGAATAATTATTTAACTAATTATATATTTTCTTGCCTCCAGGAAAGGTAGCTTGAAAGATTAACATTTGAATGGATGGATGAATATTTGGTCCTGGGCTCAGCCATGGCTCTTAGTTGGTTGTTTGTGCAGAACTCTTCTTTTTTCCTTTCTTTCTTTTTTAACGTTGCATTATGTTTTTTGTTTACAACGGTAAAACACAAAATCTTACATCCTGTAACGACTGTCTGAAATTTCATCAGAAAGAAAGGAAAAAAGAAAGTAAGAAAACCCTTTAATAAGCTGTCCCTTTTCTCATTAGGGAGCAGCACGCCGGTGCTTTCGCTGAAAAATGGCAAAATCCGAGGTGAATATGTCACAGTAAAAGGCACAGAGAGGAGGGTGAGGCAATACCTGGGGATCCCCTTCGCTCTGCCCCCCGTAGGGCCCCTCCGCCTGGCTGCTCCACAAAGTCCTGAGTCCTGGGAGGGGGAGAGAGACTGCACACACCAGCCCCCCATGTAATTCTCCTGTGTTTTAATAAACATAAATACAGTAGAGTGAATTTTGAGGGAACTCCGAATGCTGCACTTGTTCATATCTGCTTCTTTGTCTCCATTTATTCCCAGGTGCATTCAGGATCCAGAGTTAGTTGTACAAGTTTCCAGAATCATGTCGCTGGATTTCACTCCCCCAGAGCTCTCAGAGGACTGTCTTTATCTAAATGTCTACACACCAGCTGACACGCCAGAACAAAAGCTGCCTGTGAGTTTATCAGATTGCAGCAGGTACAGTAGAAAGTAGAAATGAAGTCTCTAGTTTCAAAGTAAAATACCAGCGCTACAGCTGTAAGACAGATTTTCAATGGCTTCAGTTCTGAAGTAACAGAAATAAAATGAAAAAGTCTGCAAAAATGGTAAAATAATGAATTCAATGAATTCCAAATTGTTCCACTGGGCCAATGACTGGGCTACATTTCCTTTCCCTGAACAAGCATATGGCGACTGTGAAGAGAAACAACTCGTGATAACGGGAAGAAACATCAAGCTGAATAAGGCTTTCCATGAACACTTGTTTTATTTAGAAGAGGGAGGCCTGAGTGGGTAATAATTAGAAACCAAAAAAATCAAGAGGCACTGAACCAGAAGTATTTTCTTTTTGAAAGAACGACATTTCAGTATTCAAGGTTAATATCAGCAATATCTATGTCAGTAACCATTTCACATATAAAAACAGAAAGGAATTAAGCAACAAGTACTTTCAATTAATGAGTATATTTTATGGGGAAGAAAAAGAAGAATATAAAGAGTTATTGGTAGGAAGACGTCGGTCACTGCTCCATTCAGCAAATAGACGGGGCTAAACATAAAAACCCTGACAGGCCAGAAGGTTCTATATTAAAATGTCCAAAAAAAGAGAAGCAGTTAAACACAAAACAAACTGAGCAATAAGTGCTTTCTATGGGGAATAAAAGAGAGAGTTCATATAGTTATTGGTTAAAAGGTCCTCTTTCACGGATTCCATTCAGCAAAGAGACATGGCTAAACACAGAAATACTGCATCAGGAACACTTTGAATGAACAGCTAACAAATATATAAAGTTAACTGCAGGAATAACTTTGTTCATTTTAGGGTAGATACTCAGATGAACGCAGAGACGATGAATATGGAGGATTTTCTAATGTGTTCAAAATGCAATTACAGCAAATTTTACAAATCATCTAATTGTTGCTGCTCGCTTGACATTTCACCAACAGTTTGCATGGCCAGTGGGGGCAAAACCAAACAGGAGGAGCTTCGATATGTTTGCCTGTTTTCAATTCAACTCAATATTGCAGACCTGGATATTACTGATCACGGTGCTGTAGTGAATGAGAAAAGCCAAACAACGGCGCCGCCATCCCTGGGTCCTGAAGCTATCGCCTTTAACAGTGCTTATGTTTGGCCAGGATATAAATTGTAATCCTGCATTTGGGGAGGCGCTAGAGCTCAGACAGGACTATCATCAGCACAGAGCAAGAACCTGGGAGGAGAGAGCACCAGAGCCGGGCCAGGATGGGGCACACACTGGAGCTCCAAAAGGATGAACAGTGAATGATTTCACAGACTTTCTAAGGGCTACATTAAAGCAGATTTTTTGAAATCTACCCACAAAACTCTAAAAGGCATTCCCGACTTTATTACCAAAAAAAAGGATATTTTCTGTCTTCTGTTTGGGTTGCAAAAAGCTTCATGTCCTTTACCCTAAATCACAGCATCATCCAGTCCTTTCTTGGTTGCCACGACTCAATCCTAACAGGTCATCTTTTTTTTTCTTTTTTTTGGTCCCCGTGGGGGCCCCCCCCCCCCCGCCCCCGGGGTTTCTCCCCCCCCCGTTTTTTTTTTTG
>NW_015150895.1:651933-655000 GCF_000732505.1 Cyprinodon variegatus
CAGAGTGTTGTTCAGCATGGGGGTGAGTAGAAAATGAAGGCTAATCATGTTTTGGGTGTACTATTCCTTTAAAGCTGATACTACGATGACATTACTGAGCTCAGGCGATGTGTAAATATAGATATCAACCCAAGTCTGGTCCGAGGCTGTGCTCCTCTTCATACTGGTATAAACTGTACTTCCTGTTGGAAAAGGTAGTTAAAGCCATTAGGCTCTTGTGTTGTGATGCAGGTTATGGTGTGGATCCATGGGGGGGGTCTGACGATGGGCTCTGCCTCCCAATATGATGGTTCTTCATTAGCTGCATATGAAAACATTGTGACAGTCATTATCCAATACCGCCTCGGCATCCTGGGATTCCTGAGGTAAGAAAGTTCTAGAGCTCATATGTTGTCCAAATGATTGCCCAAAACCAGAGCTTTCATTGTTTTGCAGCACTGGGGATGAACACGCCAGGGGAAACTGGGGTTTGTTGGATCAGCTGGCTGCTCTCAGGTGGGTGCAAGAAAACATTGAGGCCTTCGGTGGAGATCCACACTCTGTCACAGTCGCTGGGGAGTCTGCAGGAGGCATCAGTGCATCCATACTGGTAAAGAAGGTTTCAATTTTGGGAAATAGAGGAGATTGTGCATTTTTTAAATGTCTAAATATTATTTAAACTGTTTAGGTTTGATATTACACCATTTCTCCACTGAAAACCTCACCAGCACAATGTCTTTCTGCAAAGACTCTGTCTCCACAGGCGAAAGGACTCTTCCACAAGGCTATTTTTCAAAGTGGGGTGGCTACCGTTGGGTCCTATACTTCTGAGCAACCTCTTCCTCAGGCCCAAGTATGGAAATAAGTCATTTATTGTTTGCATTTGCTACTGGCATAGTTTATCTTATCAGAATATCTCTTTGATTCCTTCCTTTTAGATTACTATCTGCATGTTCTGGACTTGTATGCTTGAAAGTAATTTAGAATGTAATCAAACGACTTTTGGTCTGTCATATTTTGTCCTGTAAACACATTTCTAAGTGGTGCACCCTTGTGTGCTGCAAACATATGGAAATGTTTTTATCCAAATATCAACTTTAGGTTTAACACATTTCAGTAAAAACCTTTTAACTAAGTTGGGGAAACACAACTCAACTCAACAGCAACTAGAGGGAAAATGAACAAATGAAAATGCTTGAAAACCATCAACAATAAAATGATCTGATGATTTATCTTGAACAAATTGAAATGAGGTTCAATTCATTTTAAAACTAATCAAAAACAATTGAAATGAGATCAATCCAGTTCACATTCATACATGTGAAAAAAATCTAATAACAAATATCTAGAGTTGCGTTGCTGAAGGTAGCTGCAGGTTAGAGTAGTAGTAGAGTAGTTTGATTCTAATATTCTTTTCTAAAAGAACTTAATTTCCTCCATTTGTGCATCAAAGTATCTTTTCTCTGGTGTTATATACTTTGCAGCTGAAATATTTTGATGCGTAACCATAGCAGTAATAGCAAATTGTTTTTTTTCCAACTGAGAGCAGCTCATTAACATCTCTAAAGCTAAATTAATACCTTAACTACTTTAAGAAATACCAGCTGACTTAAAGGCAAAAAAGGTATCAGAAGCAAAGAGAAGAGAGAGCAGCAGGAATCCAAGCTGTGTCTTCCATCAATCATTATGGGCAGTGTGAGATCTTTAAGAAACAATTAAAACAAACATCAGTTCCTAGTAATGACCCAGCTGGAATATCAGGAATGCATTAATATGTGTTCTACTACAGCATCTATGGCCACAGCGTCTCTCTGCCAGACCTGATTTGCCAAATCAGAAACCAGTAGCTGTTTAGATAGCTGGCTTTTAATGTCATTTTAGTATCACAGGGAAATAAAAGGTTAGGAACCCTTCAAAAGATGGAGGTGATTGGTATTAGTGTTTATAATGATTGTTGGTAGAATGGATGAGAGGTTGTCTTTGAAGATCGTGGAAGGCTAAGGGTAATTCCACTCACCGTCTCTGCTAGGTCCCTGGTTTCAGTTTGTCTTGCGAAACTCAGATAAAGAAACATGCAAAAGCTTGTTTCTGTTGCTGTTGGCTGCTTAGCAAGCACACTGTACTTGACTTTAGATGAAAGTTTGAGAAATGACATCTGTCGCCAGTATTTCGATCATTCAGCACTGCCTACCCAATGTGATCCTGCGTTGGCCGCGGGGCACAGAGAGTTGGTCAAACTCTAAGCAAGGTTTTTACATGGATGAACCTTCAGGGGGTCCAATGTCCTCCTACTCTTAGAATGTCCTAAAAGGAACATTGCTTACAATGTTCTGGTATAGTTCATGGTGATATTTATCTCATGACTGTGAGGCACAACAGGCTTTTCTCACATGGAGGAGACCCTGGCAAAGAAAAAAAATAATCAAGGAAATTCTCTTAAACTTCCGTCCTTGTGTGTCCTGTAGCTTTTAAATATTCCCTTAAGCAGACATGACTACATCAGGTCCAAGTTTCATGACTAAATAAAGAGATATGCCTCTGAAAACCACAAGGTCTAGGTGCTGGACTGAAACTTGGTGGAAAACCAACCTAATTTTAAGGACCATCTGGAAATGTCCAAACCCTTTCATCCAGTCCTCGTTCAGTTTGCTGTACGTTATGTTGCCAATGATGTGCAGCTCAGTCTGACTCTAATCTTCTTGTACATGCATTGTATTTAACAAGCTCATCTACTGTCTTTGGCCAGATTGTTGCCAACATTACTGGGTGTGGCATCTCCAGAACAGAAGAACTGGTTCAATGCATCAGAGGGAAAAGTCAAGATGAATTGGTTTCTGCAACCAAACAGGTAAAATAACCTTTAAAGCCACACTGGTCCCCAGTAAAGCTGAGTTTAGTTTGGTGGTTACCTTAAGGAAACTTGATCTTATCAGTAATTTGGTCTTCTGCTCTACAAAGCACAAACATATGAATAAACCAGATGTAAAGCCAGTTTGTTCTTTGATCTTGTACCAAAACAGAGTCTGCCTTTGGGATTAATAAAGGCATACTGAATTGAATTTAGGACAGCTGTAGTCTAACAACCCAG
>NW_015150895.1:656560-658630 GCF_000732505.1 Cyprinodon variegatus
TTTTTATTTTCTGAAGTCCAACATCTTCCTTTGACTGGCGGCTCTATTAGTTAAACGGAAATGAAAGGGCCATGTTTAAGATATATAAAAGTGGATGCTAAATGCCCCCCACTACTTGTAAGACTTCCATATTCCACAAGATGGCAGAAGACAATGCCAGATTCAATGCAGCAGGGTTTCCAGGAAAACACAGCTACTTTGTGGAAACAGAAGTTTCATATCCTCATTTGGTGATAAAATGACTTTCTGACTGTGACTTCTATGAATGAAAGATGGAAGAAACTGCATCTTTAGTTGATTTTTAAAGTCATTTTTCTTTCAGTGCTTCTCTGCCTGTCGTCTCTTTTGCACAGATGAAACTTTTCCTCGGAGCCGTTGTTGATGGGGACTTCCTTACTGGCAGAGCTGAGGTTCTTTTGCAGAGGAAAGAGGTTCTGAACATCCCTGTGATGATGGGAGTCACCAATCATGAGTTTGGCTGGATTTTACCCCAGGTGGCACCACATTTTCAGGGAAAACTTGTTGTTAATCAGATATCAGTCAGTAGCTCTCAAACTCCAGCCTTTTCTGTTTGATATTGAAGTAACCCAGACTGGTTTGTTCTGCTTTGGATGATCTCAGAGCTTCGCTCCTCCTGGCTGGGAGAAAGGCATGGACAGGGAGTCTGTACTGGCTATCGTCCACATGTTCAACCCTGAAGGGGTAAGTATATCCTAACCACATTCTGTATCACTTAACCAGGTTTAAATGTAGCTAAAATTGCTGTTATTTTCTTTTCTTTGTTTTTTTTAGAACAATCTGGTTCATGAACCAGATACAATTATTGATAAAGGGCGAATTACTGTAAACACATCTCTCTTAAAAATCATTACTTTCTCCAAATATTATCCCAAACAGCATACCAGCCTCAAAGAAATACATAAACTGACTCTGCAGAGTAAAAATATTTTGCTTGAAAAATGCAGAACTAGCTTCACTTAATTGAATCCATTAATGGACCAAAGCTCCTCTCTCTAAAAGAAGGTCACGTGCCTTTGGTTTGGAAAGCTGTTTTGTAGGATGTGATGAAGACTGAAATGAACACATGATCTAGGAAAAAGCAAAGGGAAGTCTTTAATAATGAGAGGACAGAAACTTTCAGAACTGGAATGAGGAGAGCAAGGCATGGAGCAAAGACGGAGGAACAGGAGGATCCAGTAGAATCGGTTAGACAAGGATGAGAACTGAGGGACCGATGTCTTTTCAACAGGTCGGACAGAAGGAGGGACTTTCGTCCATAGTGAATAGCTTTATGCATCAGGTGCAAAGATGGACGGATTGGATTCATATGATCAAATCATCAATATGTCACATCCATAAGCTCCTCTGTTCACCTAAATACCTCAGAGTGACATCATGTTTGGCCATTATTTGATGATTGCTTCTCTACTTTGTGAAAACGCGCATTGTCTCAGAACTTTAATGATTTCTGAAACTGTCTGTGTCCCAGGTCTCTTCAGCTAACAGTCTTATTGCGGATGAATATCTGAAAGATGCAAAAAGTCCAGAGGACATCCGAGACGGCCTCACTGAAGTGATTGGAGACCTGCTGATGGCGCTGCCTGTGCTCAACGTAGCCGGGTACCACACAGGTCAGAGAGAGGCCTCCTGTGAAAACACAGATGAGCGAACCGTCGCACCTCACTTCCAAGGCCTCACCTCTTCTCTCTGGCTTCAGATGTGGGAGCTCCAGTGTACCTGTATGAATTTGTGTACAGCACAGAGATACTCAGGAGACACAGACCCAGCTTTGTGAGGGCGGACCACGCAGATGATGTCGGCTTCATGTTCGGTGGATGTTTCTGGAATGGTCAGATCAGAATTACTGGTTAGTAAACGAGATTTACATTCCAACCACACCCACCAGTTTTATAAATCATTCTTATTTGGTGATTGAGTTGAATTAAAACTGAATTAAAAGACACTGAATGTCAAAAACACAGACTCATTGGTTACTAGTATTAGCCGATGCCATTTTTTGGTAGCCTCCTGAGACCATCCTGATCTCGCGAGCTTTCAAGGTTTCACTCG
>NW_015150895.1:660911-661964 GCF_000732505.1 Cyprinodon variegatus
GGTTTCCAGATGGATATGCGGAGCAAATCCATCTGGCGGAGTCAGGTTAATTTTTTGGCACCAATACCGATACCTGATACCTGGCTGTGCAGTATTGGCAAATACCAATACCGTACCGATAACATCTGTTTGAAATCGATGTGTGTGTGTGTATATATGAAGAACTGCATACTACATGGATGTAAAATAATGCCTTTGTCAAGCTGCTGCCTACCTTTGTGAAGCAGGAAAAAGACTAGGGATGTAAATAATAATAGTTTTTTTTTAACCATGCATCGATCAAACAGCTGACGATCCGATGCATCGACACTTCTGCAAGAGTATTGATTCAGCTTTTATTTTTTACTCCGGTCCATTTTTATCCATTTGCTCCTGGGCGTAATTCTGACTCCCGTGCTGCAGGGGCGCTAAACCTATTTTGCCCTCCTACCTCGCTTCCTTTAGCCACTACCCTCTCTCTGCATGAAACAGAAAGAGGGTAGGCAAACAGTAGGCAAGGCAGACATGGCGGATTCTTGAGTATCGAAAATAATCGAATCGTTGGGTCAGGAAATTGATACAAAATCGAATCGCAGTGATGGGTGTGATTTACACCCCTAAAAAAACTAATACAAAGTGAATGCAGTAGAACCTTTTATTGCCTCCCTGGAAAGGGTGACAATAGGTGAAGAAACTTTTGGCTCTCAAAATGGTATCTGCGCCCTATCTTTCGGTAACCTCTTATACCGATACCACAATTTTCATGCTAGATCGGCCCCCAGCCGTTACTGGTATCGGTATTTACGCAACCCTATTGGTTACTTTAATGTTTTGCTGCAGGGGCCAAAATCATAATGCAGAAATATGTATATTCTTAATTTAATGACTAACACTATGCAAAGTAGTCCGGCTTTACAGAGAATAGATCTTTAAAAGAGTTTTCATTGAAAATCTAAAATGATTTAGGTCAGTTTGCGAGAACAGCTGCTGAATTTGGCTACATATGAAGGGATGAACATGCTAATGTCTGCTGCTGATATGCTGTTTACTGTCCCACAGCAGGGAAATCTGGGG
>NW_015150895.1:666574-669766 GCF_000732505.1 Cyprinodon variegatus
AACATGCTAATGTCTGCTGCTGATATGCTGTTTACTGTCCCACAGCAGGGAAATCTGGGGATGACAGAGAGGAGAAACAAGATATCAGGGAAACTGAATAACATGATGACTACAAAAAGGTTTCATTTACAGGAGATAATGTTGGTAAAAAAGCTAACTTACTCTTATAGGGGGAAAAAAAACAAAGAATACAATAAACACAACGGCAAAGAAGGCAAACCCTTCCTGAGCTGCTAAGTTAGTAAGTTAGTTAGTTATATTCTCGATCTGATCAAGAGTCAGTAAAACCAGTTGATTTTTCTAAGGGCTGAAAAGGGTCCCCGGTCCCCACTTTGGACACACTTTGGACTGAATTGAAGTCAGTAAGAGGTTGGGTGCATCCTTTCTGAACTCTGATTTGACAGAAAGCTGTAAGTCTAAAGGCAGCCAGAGACGCACAGTGAAAGGAGACAGAAATCACTCTGGACATGAAGCTGGTGTAAATCTAACAAGCTTCATATATTTTCACAGGGTTGGACTCCACTGGTGATTTAATGACATCATCACCTTGGAATCTGATAAAATAAATTAATAAATTAGTGTTACATACCGATACCAGTGTCAGCCGGGGCCCCGATCCAGCACTAAAATGGTGGTATCGGTATCGGCGAGTACCAACAAATAGGGCAAAGATACCATTTTGAAAAGTTTATTCAACTATTGTCACCCATTCCAGGAAGGCAATGAAAAGTTCTACTGGTTTCATTTGTATTAGTCTTTTTCCTGCTTCTCAAAGGTAGGCAGCAGCTTGATAAAGCTATGATGGCAATTATTTTACATCCAAGTAGTTTGCAGTTCTTCATATATACACACACACATCAATTTCTAACAGATGGTATCAGTATTGGCCAATACTGCACAGCCAGGTATCAAATATTGGCATCAGGGCCAAAAAATGGCATCAGCGCAACACTAAAATAAATGAATGAATGAATCTCACTGTTTGTAAAAGGTCTGAGAGTTCTGGTTGGTGAGTCCAGACTTTCTTTCCGTGGGTCAAACTCTTCTCTCTCTGTCTTCAGGCAACATCACTAAGGAGGATGAGAGCTTCTGTAGGACTATGATGTCTTACTGGGNCTTTCTTTCCGTGGGTCAAACTCTTCTCTCTCTGTCTTCAGGCAACATCACTAAGGAGGATGAGAGCTTCTGTAGGACTATGATGTCTTACTGGGGAAACTTCATCAAAACTGGGTAAGGAGTGAAACATGAGCAGATGTGGGTAGCCATGGTAACTAGTTAGTTTTACATCAGTAAGTTATTTAAATCAGTTTTTCTCATGTGATATTAGGAAGTTACTTCACTGACTGAAGATCAAAGATGTTTGAACCTTTAATGTTAAAGAGAGACTGGGTTGGGGTGTCAAGGGGGTCTCCCTGTATTCTGGATCTCTCTGTGCTTAGCTAAGGGCATCGATCTCCTCTGCGGATTTACAATCTTTTTATATCGGTGGATATTAAAATAACGTGTTCCATGAAACCACTGAGCTGCAGAGGTGGTTCTGACCTGTTGCCAGATTGATTTCTCCCTTTGATGCAGAGTCCTTCCTGTAAGGAACGATATTTTTAAAGCTCCAAATATCATTTGAGTAGTTTTAAGGTTTACCCAATCTTTTCATTTAAATGAATGATTTTTTTAATACAAATAATGATATGGACACTGTGATAGAGTGGGGACCCTGGGTGTTATTTGCTGATCTGACAGCAGGGACTCCGATCAGAGAGTATAAGCAAGGAGAGACTTTTATGCAAAAATTAATGATGAACTGGATAATAACAAGGTGTGTGGGTGTGTGTGGTATTTTAGGCATGAACGCACACAAGACTGATCCACATTACGAACAACCTGCATTAACTACAGAGAAGACTTGATTCCTAGGAAGTGACGTGATGTCCTGAATCATCTAAATAAGAGCGCTTTATACTTATCAAATAATTCTTCTATAAAACTAGGCACAAATAGCACACTTTCCTGCAGACACAATAATGATATGACATCAGAGACATAACCAGAGCCCTCTGGTTGAGAGCAGGACCAGCACACTTCATAAAGGCTGGTTCTAACATTAGGTTCAGAAGACAACTTCTCATTATTATTGTCGTATGAAAAAAAAATAACTTTGCAATCCAGTTAAATAAAGGAGATTAATGGATTTCATTGGGTCTACACTTTATTTATGTCTTGCAAAGAAATGAGAACAAGACAATCTTAGCATTCACAGCTTGAAGTTCTGCTCTCTTCTGCCTAGACAGGGTTTTTTCACCGACTTAAAGTCTGCACAGACCTGTGGAGGTCTCCACAAACAATTTAGTTCATGCAAATTACAGACAGCTGCAGAACAATAAAAGTTTATGAATAAACATTGAAGAGTCTGGTCTGTTATGGGAGGCATTGCTTTCTGATAGTAAATCAACTCCTCTCAGACACTGTGGACTTGCAGATGGGAAAGAGTTAAAATGTGCAAATGCAAGCATCAAAATGAGCAGTTTAATGACAATATGATCATTACCCACCTTCCTGCTTTAATTTTTATTTGTGCATTTCATTTCCATTAGTCTTTAAAACACACAGATTTATGGAGAGTTTAGTAATTATAGATTATTTTCAAATGTAATCAGACGTTATGATCAGTCGTTGCTCCAGTAGCCTTTAGATAAAATTCTATTTCTTACTGAGTCATTTTTATGAATCATTCACTTAATTTTGTAAAAATGTCAGAATTATATTATTCTAATAACCACATTAACCTCTGCTGAACGTAAACATTTAAATACATCAAACGCTCTGAGGCTGCAGATATATCTGCATGTTTTATAAGTGAGGGGGTGGGAGATGTCCCCTTCAGTTCCAACAGGCTCATGAATGTCCATCAGTTTCATGGCACATACTGTCATGATCTTTTCTAAAGGTCTGACCCAAAATGCAGAAGACCAAACAGAGAGACCAGGGAAAAGTTTAACAGGTTTATTTGGAATATTGAGATGAGTCCAGTGCTGCTCTGAACACCGTCAAACCGGAACTGGAAAGTGAGGGGAAGACACTGCGGTTAGTTCATGCTCAGTGGGAAATTAGATTCTTTGGCTTGAATTGGAGGAATAGGTTGCAGACTCACTTCTCCAGAAAAAGGTGTCCTTTATGGAATCCAGTCTGTGTGGA
>NW_015150895.1:671241-673200 GCF_000732505.1 Cyprinodon variegatus
CCCAATGAAGATGGGGCACCACCTGGTGGAAGAGGAAAGGAAACACAAAAACAGACCACACAAACTGGATTCCTGACACATACACCAAAAACTGAACATCAGCCATCGTGGGTAAAATGTTTAAAGATCTGACTTTTTTAGCTGTTTTTCTGACACACGTCCGTAGAACATGACAAACAATAAAAGTGTTTTATTCGCCTTAAAGTTTTTAAGAATACAATATCTCTGACCTGCTGGACGCCGACTTGTGGAACAAACCCTGACTGATGTTTACTCCATTGACATGGCAATCTGAAGGCCTGCAGGTTTATGGCATCCCTGCTATAGTCAGCAGGGGGCATCCCAGGCAACCAGAAGTGGAGCAAACTTTGTTCATTCCAGAGGGAGGCAGAAGACATGCAGAAAACTAAAGACCTTTAGAAGTCTACTTCTCCCGCTCATGTTTAATCATACAGATTATTTGGTTTGTCTCTCAATGTTTCCCCAGCTCTCCTAACGGTCCTGGTCTGGTGAACTGGCCGCTGTACGACAGGCAGAAGCAGGAGTACATGGAGCTGGGCCAAAACCAGACAGCCAGGCAGAAACTGAAGGAGCACAGGCTTCACTTTTTCACCGTCACCCTCCCTCAGAGGCTGCAGCAGATGGCCGCCGCTGCTGCTGGGGCTGCAAACTGAGCCTTGTGCTCTTTTCACGTTCAGTTCTTGCATGATTCGATTCACTAAGTGTAACATCTGCTCTCTATCTCTTGATTCAATGTTTATTGCAACATAGATTTATTAAGGGAGATTTCTGTATGGTAATAAAACTGGGCTTCTGTCTTTATAATAAATACTGAACTTTAAGCAGACTTGTTTGATTCATGAAGAAAGCTTCTTCCAAACTCTTCAGCCTCAATGATTTAAAGGAGCGAAGTGCGAGTTAGAATCAGTGGTTTTCTGGTTCATCAAGGTTAATCGAGGCTCATCGACTCCAGAAGGAGACATCAAAGCAACCTCACTGTATCAAATACCGTTTGTCAATAAAGCTGTTTCTGAATCCGGTTGTGCACTGAGGAATGGTAAAGTTGGAATAGTCCTGGACCTGTAGGCCCTGTTATTGGAAATATGAGTTAATAAATAAGATGCAGCTATTTAAAAATAGCTGTGTAAATAGAGGCTTATTGATAGTAAAGTTGGCACTCATGCAAAGACGACCATTTTACTTTATAAGACAGTGAATACTTATCGCTCCACATTTTGTCATGAATCACCACAGATCACTCCATCCAGCATGTGAAGGCAGAGGCATTCTGGGAGAATACAACACCATGATAATCGGAAGAAAGGTCAACATTTTGGATTCTATTTCAATTGTTCATCAAATTTAACACAGCTAAAGAGGACGAACAACTCTTTATAATTTTACATTTTTAGTAGTGTTGCACCGATACCGATACCAGTATCGGGTGGGGCCCCAGTACTTCACTAAAATGGTGGTATCGGTATCGGCGAGTACCAACAAATAGGGCACCAGTACCATTTTGAGAGCCATAAGTTTATTCAACTATTGTCACCCATTCCTCGGAGGCGAGGAGCACGCGCTAAGGAGGCCTCAGAGGCGAGGAGCGCCCGCTGAGGAGGCCTCGGAGGCGAGGAGCACCCGCTAAGGAGGCCTCAGAGACAAGGAGCGCCCGCTGAGGAGGCCTCGGAGGCGAGGAGCACCCGCTGAGGGGCCTCGGAGTGGTGGAGCGCTCACTGAGGAGGCCTCAGAGGCGAGGAGTGCCCGCTGAGGGGCCTCGGAGTGGAGGAGCGCTCACTGAGGAGGCCTCAGAGGCGAGGAGTGCCCGCTGAGGGGCCTCGGAGGCGAGGAGCGCCCACTGAGGAGGCCTCAGAGGCGAGAAGTGCCCGCTGAGGGGCCTCGGAGGCGAGGAGCGCCCACTGAGGGGCCTCGGAGGGGAGGAGCGCCCACTGAGGAGGCCTC
>NW_015150895.1:674516-677598 GCF_000732505.1 Cyprinodon variegatus
CGAATTCTAAGGCAACGCAAATATTAAGGTTAAGAGGCTGAGCTCGTAGATGATGATAAATAACATAGTTATGTATAATATAATACATTTCTGACTGTATATCCCTGTAATTATTACACACTGTAGCTTTAAGTATATAATTCCACATGTGTTAATTCATAGTTTTGATGTCTGTATCTTGAATATATATACATATATATATATATATATGTATATATTTATATATACATATATATAGGCTATAGTGAGTCTGTTTAATGTTTTTCTTATTTTTATTGCTGCGCTCATTGGCTGCTTTGCCTCCTGACGTCATTGGGTCTCCTACCTTCGTCCTCGCTTGTGTCTGCGCATGCGCAGCAGAGTACAGTCAGTGCAGTGGAGGAGGCTGATTCACAGAAACACGGAGAGTGGGCTTGCAGCTGTGTCCAGGCTCCGTGGGACGGTTCGGTTCGTGCAGGTACCGTTTTCTGTCACGCTGTAATTCAAAGCAGAATTTGTCCTGTTAGCCTCACCGGAAGCTCTGGTATATCCTGGTTCTCTGTGTGAATCGGCCAGAAGTGGACCTCTGCTCTGGTTCTGGTTCTGGTTCTGGTTCTTGACCTCTGCTGTAAGGTCCGTGGGTTCAGCTTTCCTGTCGTGGGTGTTCCTGTGACCACTCACAGGACTCACGGTCACGCTGCGGTCACAGCAGGACTTGGTCCTCCAGGAAACGTCAGCTGTTTGTCTTTTTCTCTGCTGCTTCCTGCTGGAACC
Source organism: Cyprinodon variegatus (assembly GCF_000732505.1). Lineage (NCBI taxonomy): Eukaryota > Metazoa > Chordata > Actinopteri > Cyprinodontiformes > Cyprinodontidae > Cyprinodon > Cyprinodon variegatus. Next base: position 675,270 of record NW_015150895.1, read on the forward strand.
AACGCTCCTTCAGAAAAGCTCCACTTTGTTCGGTTTTAGTTCGCTGGTTCTGATCCGGTCCAGATAACACCAGACTCTGCCTCCAATTTAATGAGTCTGTACATACAGCTTTATCCGGCTGGTGTTTCATCCACCAGGCTTGTTGCATTTGTAACAGATGACTACTTTATTCATATCGTTCATGTGTATTCTAAATGCATTGGTTAAGGTATTTTTTTTATTGTTGGGTAAAATGTAAAGGTTTTCGTTTCAGATTGGTGAGCCGAATAATTCCGATCTTTATACCCTTTAATGCAGTCATGTTTGTTTTAACGTGTTTGTGGTAATTAACCGTTAATGTGAATTTAATGGCACTTCTCTTGATCATTTCACCCACTTCAGACGTCACGTCTAGCTACTGGAAATGATGGTTCTTCTGGAGAAATATGTGGGAAGTAACAGAAAATAACCTGATTACAGCAAAGGTGTGAACCTTTGTTTCACTTTTGCAAACCTAAAGTAGAATATTTTTTTCCATATTAGCATATGAACCATATAAAAATAACCAAACAATCATAAATTAGACCTTTACTTCAACTGCTGCCTTTTGGCATAAACAGTTTATATGTCATTTCCTTCTTTGAGAGTAATAGTGGTCAAGTATTGGGGAGGGATTGGAATTATTTGATTGATTATATTGATATCACAGAGGAGAAATTTACTTGTTACATCAGCTCAAAATAGTCAAAGAAGAAAAGTACATTAATATTAATCTGATGGACCCTGTCTGCACTGAAAGTAGCTTCATAAAGTGGACATTTATGCATTTGCTTGTTCAATTCTGAATGTATTTTGCTTAAAAGGAAGGACAAAATGGGCTGCTCAGTAGCGCTGTGGGTAGCACTGCTACCTTGAAGCAATAAGGTTCAGGGTTTGATTCTTTCTCCATGGAGTTAACATATTCTCTCTGAGCATGTGTGGGTTCTCTCTGGGTACTCCACCTTCCTCCCACAGTCCAAAAACAGGACGGTTATTACCAAAAGACATTACTGGAAGAGAAAAAAAAAATACCTTGTACAAATTTTACTTATTGCAGCTCTTAAATGCATCATGGCTGAAGCCTGGTCCACAAACGTGGATTTAAAAAGGTCTGAGAAATCTGTCATATGGAATAAATAACTTGTTGCCGGAAGCTTCAAAAAGACATATTTGTTAATAGGTGGAAACCGGCCATGACCATACTAATGCAGTAAAAATCTCCTTTATATATTTATTTATTTTTTTTCTTTTTTATATATGTATTTTACTCCTTTATTTTTACTTAATTATTTTATTTTTATTTCATTCATCTATCTCCATTAGCGCAGTATTTAATTGATAACTACCGGTATGTTTGTTAGTTACTCATGTTTAACCAGTACCGTAGTTTTCGGACTATTAGCCGCACCTGAATATAAGCCGCAGAAGCTAAATTGCATGATTTGTACATATACAAGCCGCACTGGACTATAAGTTGCAAGGTCGAAAAATTGGGAAAAAGTTGCAGCTTATAGTCCGAAAATTACGGTATACTGCAAGCGAAGAGCAGCAGACTGAACGTGGGCTTGTATTAATATATCTGTGGAAGTTGCAAAAATTGGAATAAAAATTAAGTTATAAAAAAACAATGATTGTTAGGTTAATTGGCTTCTCTAAATTCTCCTTATGGATGAGTGGGTGTATAAATGGTTGTTTGTCCTGTTTGTCTCTGTGTTGCCCTTTGTTTTAGTCTTTTTCCTGCTTCACAACGGAAGGCAGCAGCTTGACAAAGCCATGATGGCAATTATTTTACATCCAAGCAGTATGCAGTTCTTCATTTATACACACACACATCAATTTCAAACAGATGGTATCGTTATGGTATCGGTATTGGCTGATACTGCACAGCCAGGTATCTGGTATCGGGACCAAAAAAAAAGGCATTGGTGCAACACCAATTTTTTGTAGTACTTTTTTCAGCTGATACAAAGCAGACTTTAAATGGGAGCATGTTTTGTCTTTCTGAAATCAGAAAATGAGACGCTTTCTGCAAACTGACACCTCAGCATCAGAGCTCTCTGCCATGTCCGCCGTTTTTCTGGGAAGCCTTTGACAGACAGAGATGCTGCTTATCTCCACGAGCACATGGAGCGCTGCTTCCTCACCCAGCTCTGCTGTTTTTACAGGCCAGCGCTTTGGGATTTTCTCTGGCTGTTTCTAATGGAAGAGATGTTTTGTTATTCTTGTTGATCTTAGTGGAGCTGCCTCATATGTCAGATAACAGCTGCTATGATCCGAATTCTTGCAGCATCAAAGCTGCGAAGGACTGCTG
>NW_015150895.1:677941-680683 GCF_000732505.1 Cyprinodon variegatus
GGAGCCCTTAAATTGCCTGGTAGTGTTGGATTGGCTTCTGCAGCAGCTCCCAGCCTGTCAGCGCGGTTGGGACACTGCGTCTCTCTGGTTCTCCTTTCTTCAATGATCATATTTCATGCTCCACAGCAGACATGCTGTAAAATCATGATCTATGAGACTCTTCACCGCATCCTCACCTGTAAGCAATAACTCCTGTCCCGTCAAACACTTCTGCTTTTCATGTTTGTGTTTTCCTCAGATTGCACCACATGAGGTTGATGCTGGTTTGAGCCGCAATAAACTAGGAGTGTCTGAGTGGATCTGTGCAGTCTGAGCCTGGGATTAGATTACAGAGAAATGTGGCTCCCACTCGTCAGTGAAAGGAGCTGACAGAAGTTATCACTGCCAGCTGTGATAAACGCCCACAGAGATCATCCAGAACTCAACATTCCTGACGCCCCTCTCTGCTCTGTGCACTTTGCCTTCTGCACAGCCCTCTGAAGCTCCAAGCTCACCGTCTCCATCAGGTGGAGGTCAGGGCTGGGACCTTGCTGCAGCTTTCACTCAGAGGTTTGCTGATCATCTGGTGCATTTTGTCCTGATGGTTGGTCCTTGTGTCGGTCTGAACGTTGAGGTTCGTTCTGCAGGTTTTTATCTGACCACCTGTCATCAGCGGGCAGTCGGTGGAGCTGCCTCCACTGCAACGTTTCCATCCACTATAAGGCGGTTGGAAGAAGAGATCTGGGACAGGACCATCAGCCCTCCGCCACCGTGCTTTGCAGATGGAGGAGGAGTTTTTGAGGTGTTTTGTACATCTGTGTTTTAGAGGATGACATGTTTGGTTCAGTTGATTCATCATTTTAAATCTGCAGGAGGCTAAACCTTTCTTGTTGTTTTTAGATCTGCAGCTAACCATGACTTTAATAGTCAACCAATCTTTTCATTATTTTTCCAGTCGTTCTCTAATCACAATAGTTTTTTTCTCCATCTTAACTTTTTGTCTCTCTTCTTCTAGTATGTACGCCTTTGAATCCTCCTTATTGCTGCTATCCTTCGCTATTTAATCTTGAGCTGATGTCTCCCAGACCTGATTTTGGATCCCCACCATGTTTCTTTAAAGCATCCAAAAATCAGTAGAGATGCATGTTGGAGCAGCTGGGCGTGAGAGAATGATGAAGTCAGAAAGACACCAGAGAGACGAGGCTGTTTCTGCAGCTAGATCACTTATTTGGTTTAAAAGTTAAACTGAGTCCAACGTTTGCAGAAAAAGGAGCTGCTGTTGTATCGGAGATCTTTGCAGAAACAATAATGTGAAGCTGTGGAAAAGCTCTCAGGTTGCACAGAGGCACTGAAGGATTGTGGGTCAGCAAAGTCCCTGGGTGGGGATCAGTTCCTGTTATCATGAGGAGGAGCTTTGTTCATGTGGAAGCAGGGGTGCAGGAAGAGGACAGTGTCCCTTAAGGACGCAATTCTCCACCATGCAGCCAAACAGGCAGTTTGACGGCTTCACATCTGCTGCGTATGGTTCATCAGGGGACTGAGGTGGATGAGCAGCATTCTGGGTTCAGATCCTGCAGGCTTTAGGGGCCGGGGGGTCAGATGGTGTTTGGCCTCCATGAGGACCAGCCTAACGCTCTCAGATGGCTGTGGTTCTACTGTCGTCCCTCAGTGCAGCGTCTTGGCCCGCTGCGGAGGGTGGAGCTGGGGAGCTCTCAGCGGCTCCATCACTCCTCCATTGGTCAAAATATTGAGGTTCTGGATGTGAGCGCTGACTCTGATTTGATATTCAGTTTATGAACATTTATTTTATGACCAGTGTGTTCACCCTGGATGGGTTTTTATTTCCTCCTAACAGCTTCTTGGTGGTTCAATTTTGGAACGGATCTGAGCAAAACAGAACCAGCGTCTCCTCTTACTAAGGACCTTTTTAGGTTTTCTGATCTGATTCTAAACATTGATAAATTGAAAACATAAATGTGTAATAACCAGATTATAAACAGAAGCAGAGCTCTGCTCTGCCCTCCGGGCCTGAAAACCCAAGCAGAGTGACAGTATCATTCTGTGAAACCGTGGAGTTTCTTGATGGGAGCAGAAACATCGAGGAACCAACATCTGGTCCTGGATGACTGATCCATCATCTTCCTAACTTCTGGAATGGTTTGGGATCTGCTGCACCAAGTTCTACCAGATGGTGACCTGTTCTTCTGCTATCAGGTCTTGAAACTGACCGCAAGCTGTCCTTCTCCAATTGGACCGCAGGTTCTCAATGTGGTTCAGAACAAGGAGGTTCTGGACCACTGGGCCAGAGGTCCAGTCCTCTGACGGTGGAGCAGCTCTGTCTCTGGACTGGTGGTCAGTCAGGATGAGAACCAGTCTTCTTCTGTTCGTCCTGGATCCTCCTGCAGACCTTTGCTCTCCTCTTGGTGGTTTAGTTGGACCTGCTGCTGACGGATCTGTTGTTGCCTTTTTACACTGGATAAGGATGGATTGAAATGTGGATGGATGGATGGATGAAGGGAGAGATGGAGAGATGATGGATGGATGGATGGTTGGAAGGAAGGGCGGATGGATGGATGGATGGATGGGTGGATGGAGAGATGGATAGATGATGGATGGATGGAAGGAAGGGCGGACGGATGGATGGATGGAAAGAAGGAAGGATGGATGGATGGAAAGAAGGATGGATGGATGGATGGAAAGAAGGAAGGATGGATGGATGGAAAGAAGGATGGATGGATGGATGGAAAGAAGGAAGGATGGATG
>NW_015150895.1:682588-686515 GCF_000732505.1 Cyprinodon variegatus
GGATGGATGGAAAGAAGGAAGGGTGGATGGATGGATGGATGGATGGAAAGAAGGAAGGGTGGATGGATGGATGGATGGATGGAAAGAAGGAAGGGTGGATGGATGGAAAGAAGGAAGGACGGATGGATGGAAAGAAGGGCGGATGGATGGATGGATGGATGGATGGATGGATGGATGGATGGATGGAAAGAAGGGCGGATGGATGGATGGATGGAAGGAAGGAAGGACGGATGGATGGATGGAAAGAAGGAAGGATGGATGGAAGGATGTATGGAAAGAAGGATGGGTGGATGGATGTATGGATGGATGGATGGATGGAAGGAAGGACGGATGGATGGATGGAAAGAAGGAAGAGTGGATGGATGGATGCAAATTAAAACCGATGACTGGGTCGTTCCATTGTTAGCCTGTAATATCTGAAACCTGTCTATGATTCTGAAGGGCGTCGTTAAAGGAGGGATTGTTCACCTGGCTGAAGAGAGGAGGTACTTTGTTCCTCTGTGATGGGGTGGAGGGGGGGTGATACCTGGAAGGAATCGACTCAATCACTGAATTGTAATTTGAAAGCTGGAATATGAGTCCACCACCTCTGTTTAAGGTTGTTTTTTTCTCTCTTAACATAGATGGCTTCCTTCCCACCCCTCTCAAACCACCTATTTTCTTTATCCAGAATGTGAACATTCTGCTCCTCAAGGATGTAAAAGGGACATTTTGCCAATGGAACAGGGCAATATACATTTAAAATAAGAAAATGGATTTGTGCATTTTATCTAAATATCTAATTTTAAGTAGTAAAGAGTAAAATTACTCATTCCATTTGCAAATTATCTAATTTACTTACTCAAATTAAGGGTAAATACACTTAATTTAAGAATTTTTAAACTTATTTCTAGATAATTTTTCCAGTGTAGCAGTGCTTTGCTCCATGTGAGAACATCTTAACATAAGTGACGACGGCTGCAATTTCTAGTTTGAGGAAACCACAGCAGAGACCAGAAGACATGCTTTTTAGCACATCTGCAGCCCTGCTGGCTGTTCAGTTTTAGGTCGACCTGCGGTGATGGCCACTGACAGGAAGTGAGCTCATTCAGAGCCTAAACCCGATCTGATCACTGGGTTAGTCTGTTAAAGATAAGCTTCAGTGTCTGTCTCTGCGGAAATGTTCAGTCATGAAGCAACAGCAACACTAGACTTGGACAACTTTTATTGTCATTTTGTATAAAACGAGATTTCATTTTGTACAGCTTTGACAGTAAATGAGCAGCAGCTTCGCAATGAAACGAAAATTTTTATTTCAAAAAGTGTAGCAGTGATCACATGTAAACAGTGTGGGAGAAAAACATGGAGATAAACGCAACAATATGGAAGTTCAGAGCATTTCAAGATGTTTATTTTTGGTGCGAATATGCAGAGTTTTAGTTTGGTGTTATGATTGTGATGCAGAGTCTGTGACTTCATTTATAGTTTTTTTTCAACAGTTCAGCAGTCTGATGGCAGTGGGGAAGAAGCTGTTGCAGAATGTGCTGGCCCTGCATCGAATGCTGTGAAGCCTCTGCTTCTGTAGAAGGTGGGGAGGATGGGTGGGGGCAGGTGGGCTCTCCTCATCCTCTGCAGGAAGTGCATGAGCTTCTGTGCCCTTTTGACCTGTGAGGTGGTGTTTAGATTCCAGGTGAGGGTGTCTGTGATGTGCACCCCCAAAAATTTGGTGCTGTTGACCACCTCTACAGCTGAGCTGTTGATGACCAGTGCAGCGTGGTCAGGCCGGTTCAACAATGATCTCCTTGGTCTTCTCCATGTTCAGGATCAGGCTGTTATCTTTGCACCAGCCCACCAGCTGCTCCACCTCCTCTCTGTAGTCCAGGTCGTTGTCGTCACTGATGAGGCCCACCACCGTGGTGTCGTCTGCAAATTTCACCATGTGATCGGTGGTGAACCTGGGGACGCAGTCATGTGTTTGGACTGACTGAGGTCTGTTGAGAGGAAACCTAGCAGCCAGTTGCGGGGGGTGTATTGAAGCCTAGGTGTTCCAGTTTTCCTATCAGATGCTGTGTGATGATGGTAATGAAAGCTGAACTGAAGTCCAGGAACAGCATCCGCACGTGGGTGTTCTTCTCCTCCGGGTGTGCCAGGCTCAGGTGGAGAGCAGCAGAGATGGAGTCCTCAGTGGAGCGGTTCCGTCTGTAGGCGAACTGGAACAGGTTGAATGTTGGCAGCAGATTGGAGACGATGTGTTCTTTGATCAGCCTGTCGAAGCGCTTCATCACGATGGGAGTCAGTGCGACAGGCCAGTGGTCATTGAGTGAGGTGACTTGAGGCTTTTTCAGCTGACCTGCACACTCCTTGTACACCAGCCCAGGTATCTTATCAGGGCCTTCCTTGGGTTGACTCTCCTCAGAGTTTTCCACACATCAGCTGAGTCCAGGTTGAGTGCCTCCTCTCCCCGATGTGGACCATGCTGAGGTTCTTTCCCCCGGTGTTACAGGGAGTTCTGCAGCTGCGTCATCCTCTGATCTGCAGATTAAACCAAGCCCACGGCTCAGGTTCAGAGTAACAACACTACAGCTCGGCAGCAATAAAATCGGCAATAAAATCAGATAATTTCAACGTTAAAAAGGCAGTTAAAACAGACATGCAGCCGAGAGCATCCGGGCTCCTGTGCTCCAACCAGAGCTCTGCAGAAAGCTGCTGAGGTGAGATGAGTTTAGATCTGAAGTTCAGATTTGACTGGCCTGACTTTGCTTTTCTCTGTCACTGATTTCCTGTTTTTTTCGTCTCTCATGAGAAACAGAAGCATGGAGGATGTTAAATATCATCATCTGTTCTGCAAAAGAAGGGAAACCCAAAGTAAAGTAAAATAATCAACTTAACAACTTTGTTGACCATAAAACATGAAGTTAATAAACACTAAAGAGCCAGAAGTCCAACAACAAAAGCCTGTTTATTCAGTTAGAGGAGGAAGAACGTGATGGCTTCATTCCCTCATCCATAACTAAAGCAATCAAGAGATCAGAGAAATGAATTACTGATAAGAAGGGAAGAAGGGCTGAAGGGAGGAAAAAAAGCAACAGGTTTTAGTAGCAAAGGGTTGGAAAGTCAAGAAGGAAGGAAATGAGGAAATGGAAGAAATTTGCTACACAGGAGAACAATAAAGGGAAAAGAAAGGAAGAAAAAGGGGCAGGACACAAGTGAAGGAAGCAAGGGTTCAAGAAAATAACAGGAAGAAAGAGAGAAGAAAAACTGGGAATGAAAGGACAGAAGGGAAGGTGGAAAGGGAGGAAGAACAGGAGGATGAAAGGGAAGGTAGGTTCAGGATGGAAAGGAGTAGGAAGCAGAAGAAGAACAAAATAAAATGGCAGCTGATGGCAAGCTTCGTCATCTCAAGCTTCTGGTTCTAGTGAAGGTTCTCAGTCATCCAGGATGTGGAACGTTTCACATGGAGAAAAGAACAAACCATCCTGACCTGGATGGTTGCAGCCGAGGACGTTTGGCTTTCCTCCTGTTGGCCACTTATATCATCATAAATAATTAATCAGAAGTCAGGACTTCTGGTTCCTTGGTCCTCATCAAAGTCTCATCATTGGGACTTGATTATAGTTAAATATCCAGCGGAAACAGCTGGATCCATTAGCAGATGTCCTGACTGCAGCTGCGAGGTTAATCTTTGAGCCAGAATTTAAGTACATTCAATTAAGTTCAGTTCCATTTATTTTTATAAAGCCATTTCCAAACACTTGTCGTCTCAGGTCACTTTACAGAGACAATTTTTCTATCTAAGGAAAACCAGCTGATTGCATCGACTCATTGACACTTCAGCAATCCCTCACACCAAGAGAAGAATCTCATTGATGTTGCTGGGATCAATCCATCCGAATGTCTGGGCCTGTTGATGTCTGGGCCTGTTGATGTCTGGGCCTGTTGATGTCTGGG
>NW_015150895.1:687840-689271 GCF_000732505.1 Cyprinodon variegatus
TGTCTGGACCTCCTGATGTCTGGACCTCCTGATGTCTGGACCTCTTGGTGTCTGGACCTCTTAGTGTCTGGACCTCTTAATGTCTGGATCTCTTGATGTCTGGATCTCTTGATATCTGGACCTCCTGATGTCTTTGTCTTAAACCTTCTACTTTTCTGATACTGCATTTCCTCAGAAGTTCTCAAATCTTTGGGTAACATCTGGCCCAGCTTTGGCCTCCTCCATGGTTTCTACAGATCAGTTGAGGCGTCTGTTTGGACCATGTGCTTCTCCATTAGCTTATATCTCCATGCAGACGCTGCAGATGTTGACTGTTTTTGTTCTGTCCACAGATGATCGTTTTCGCTGGATGTTGGAGTCTTCTGGGAGTGAGATGATCATTCAGACCTAGGAAGGAGGTTCTGCTCAGCTGATCCATGTTCATGCTCACAGATAACTAGCTCTATAGAGGCTAGCTTCTGAGTTCCTACACAGAGACGGACGAAACTCCAACATGGACCATCTGGTCGGTTGTGATCAGCCGCCAGGGGCCTCGTGTCTCTGCATAGAGCCTCAGTATCAATGCCCCTCCTCCGCCCAGCAGACCTTGTTACTACCAGACCCCCTGGACCAGACCAAAGCCAAAGCCTCAGGCCCAGAGGAGCCACCCAACGAGGACAGCGAGGCCACAGAGTCTGCAGACAGCGAGAACGACATGAACCCCCCATCTCTAAAATGGGAGCTGAGGAGGTCGTCTTCGTCATCTGCTCACAGCGGTGAGGAAGACGACGCTGAGACGATGGAGAGAAGGCTGTTCATGAAGGCCTATGTGGAGAAGGTGTTTCATGGAAGGTAAGAACTACTATTCAAGTTTCTCACAATCATGTTAGAGGATTCAGTCCAACCAACCAGCTGGATGTTGTATCAGAGGAGGGAAGCAGGACTCTTTCTAATGTCTAAATCCAGATGTTTCCTGAAGCTGTATGAAAGGAAACAATCTCTATATCACGTATGATATTATTAGACTTGCCTTGTTTTAGAACCCCAAGAGGAGGAGGAATGATGGAAAGGGTTAAAAACAATCCACAAACCTCTAAAGGTCACCTCTGACTTCATTCTTTAAAGACATGATGGTTTCTATCTTCCATTTTGATTGTCGCTGAAGCAACCACATCCAGTCCCTGATTGGTCAAAACCACATCAACTGGCTTAAAAGAGCTGACCTTTAAATCAGTAATTATACAGGTAAAAGCCAGTAAATTAGAATATTTTGAAAAACTTTACTTATTTTAGTAATTGCATTCAAAAGGTGTAAATTCTACATTATACTTATTCATTGCACATTCAAATGTTTATTTCATTTAATTTTGATGATTTGAAGTGGCAACAAATGAAAATCCAAAATTCCGTTTGTCACAAAATTAGAATATTGTGTAAGGGTTAAATTTTGAA
>NW_015150895.1:690199-691727 GCF_000732505.1 Cyprinodon variegatus
TTCAAAATTTAACCCTTACACAATATTCTAATTTTGTGACAAACGGAATTTTGGATTTTCATTTGTTGCCACTTCAAATCATCAAAATTAAATGAAATAAATATTTGAATGCATCAGTCTGTGTGCAATGAATAAATATAATGTACAAGTTACACCTTTTGAATGCAATTACTGAAATAAATCAAGTTTTTCAAAATATTCTAATTTACTGGCTTTTAACTGTATATTGCAATAGACACCTGATGAATATCAACATATAATAATAAAGTTTTTCAGTCATTCTGAACTCCGAGGACCTTCTGGTATTCTGGGGGAAGATGTCGGTAGAGGAACATTTAGCTTCTCTAGCTCTCAGAAGCTAAATGATCCTTATTTCAAAAAGTATAAATCAGTATGAACTCTAGGGGTAAATGTTGGTAGAGTTTTCAGCCGTATCGCCCAGCTCTAATGTAGCATGTTAGATATTTACACACTAATTCTGATCAGTTAAAATTAATTTAATTTATTATCCTTAAATAAGATTTCTACAATGGGGACATTTCCAGCTCATAGGTAGGAATAAATACATTTTATAAAAATTAAAATACTAAATGGGGACAGTGATGTTTTCATCTATTTTACCATATTTAAACAAAAATCAAGTGTGAAATCCAGGAATGCGCCTCTTCCATCTCCTAAGATAGATGACATTAATCAATCAGTAGCGTTTATTAGTGGCATCTGGTCATTCAGTCTTCTCTGTCTTCTTCTCTTGTGAGCAACATAACATAGTGTTCAGGGAGAGGCCACTTTGCATCAATAGTCTGTGGGAATTTCCCTTTTTTTTCCATTCCAAAAAATTCAAAGGAAACTTTTTTCATATATATGCAAATTAAAAAACATATTTTTTTACATACTGATAACTATAAAATTAAATAGCCTCCAGTTGTTTCTACTATATTCTAGATATTTGGAGTGCATTTGGGTCGCCTTCAGCAACCTGGATTAAAATCTGTGTCACTATTAAAAAACTTAGGTTAGATTTTTATATTCAGATAAAATTAGAATCATTAAAACACATCTATAAAACTGGATCATTCTCATGAGCAGCTTTTGTCATTACACATTATATAGATGAATAAAAAATAAGCAGACTGTGCTGAACGTCTTCTGCTTCAGGCTCATTCCTTGGCCTGATGTCGTCTTCTAGAATAATCAGGAACATTAAGACTCATAGAAAAAAAAAAAAAAAAGCAAAAGTTTCCCTGCGATGTGACAGAAAGCAGCTGAGCTGAGTTTTTTTGGATTCTGTTTTTGTAGGGAGGACTTTGACCAGGAGGAGAAGGCCATGTTTGGAGAGCTGTGCAGTGGAGAGAACGGAAAAGGCCGGGAATGGTTTGCCAAATATGTCAGCGCCCAGGTGAGCACATCGGGACACAGCTGACCTCTGACCAATGAGAAACACTTAAAGGAATAGTACACCCAAAACATGATTAGCCTTCATTTTCTACTCACCCCCATGCTGAACAACACTCTGGAGTACTTTTTT
>NW_015150895.1:692936-701185 GCF_000732505.1 Cyprinodon variegatus
GTTGCACTTTGATCCACAACTTTCTTTCCGCCGTCATCGTAGGTCACTAAATGCAAAGTGGTCTCACCATACCCACACAATTCTCCACAACAGATTTTTTTCTGCTTCGCTTCTTCTTCTCCTTGTTTACTACTGGTGGTTGGCTTTGGTCGCAGTACCGCCACCTTCTGCTCTGGAGTGTACAAGCTTCGCCTATGAGAAAAAGGAGCAGCGAATGAACCGAACACAACACACGCGAACCGAACCGAGACAGTCGAACCGAACGGTTCGGACGGTTTTCATAAACCGTTCCATCCCTAACTAAAACCCACACCCATAACTCTCAAGTTTTCGTCAACAAAGATCTGCCTTTAGCTCATCAGTTCTCGTTATCGTCATGAAAAAAACGTGCGTCAACGAAATAATTTTGTTATCTTCATCATTGAGAAAACCAAAACTGATCTGAAAAAGGTCAAATACTGATGCGTGTTCCTAAAGTACACTCATTTTAGTAATGAGGTATCTGTATACATCTGCAGCACGTAGGAGAAACGACATGAAGCGGGAATAACATGTTTATATCTTGTTTAAAAATGTAAAGGTGAGTAGGGTGGATCTAATGGGTCTCTGTGTCTCACAGCGCTGCCACTCCAAATGTGTGAGCGAGGCCACGTTCTACAGGCTGGTCCAGTCCTTCGCTCTTGTTCTGTTTGAGTGAGTATCTGCAGTGCTTGCTTTCTCTGCCTTTGGTTCTAATTTTAAAATAGAATGTTTGAAATCAACAGCCACCGAAGAAGAAGGCTTTGAAACCAGATAATCCTCAGAAGCACCTAATGGAAAAGTTATTGGTAGTACTGGAAACGTACTTCTAATCTGAATGAATTTGATTTAATAAGCAGCCTGATTGACATGGAGGAAGGTTGCAGACAGATTAGGAGGCAGCAGGAATGTTTTTTGTTGCAGCTGGAGGATATTTTCCATCATCCAGATATTGTTTTCTTCTGCTGATGCTCCAGTGGTCAGATGATCTAGAAGTGCTTCTAAAGCTCATCACTAAACTCCTCAAAACCATCTTATAGATCCACAGAGACCCAGATATGAAGCATCTCATCATTTAGGTTGAAAACATTAAACTGGAGTTCAGTAGGAGAAGTTCAGGCATCAACCTATTATTCCTTCAGGAATAAGGTGGTTTCAAAAAAACGACTAGAAAGAGGAGAGCTGGTTGAGATGTTCTGGCCTGTTACTGGTCTTTAGGTTCAGTCTTTTCACAGGCCGGTTTCTGCACTTCATTATTTATATGCAGTGAAATGTTGTAGACTATCACCCCCATAGAAAGCGTTATAATTCAGCTCTGTTTTTCCAGATGTTTCCAGGTGGACGACTACAGCCCGGCTAAAAGCCTCATGACCATGTGCTTCACATATTACTACATTGGTAAGACTCAGTTCTGACTGGAACATTCTTTGCTCAGTATATGTCAGAATGTCTTAGTTTTCTGCCGTTGGCTCAGTGCACAAGCAGCATGGACTGTTAATTGTCTTCATTTAACCTGGAATTTACATCCATTACTGCTTCAGACTTTTTCTTTTATGCAGAATGAGCTCTTTGGTAGGAAGAGCTGTAAGGACGAAGCAGAAAGTAGTTGTCCTCAAAGATGAAGAACATGGCTATAATTTCCAGGTTTAAAATGGTCAGATGGTTAGACTTCACTTTCAATCTTTGGAGGTTTTTATCATATCAGGGTTTCATTTGATGTTGCTTCAGGTTTTTCACCACGAGGGAGACAATGTCTCACTCCAGATAAGGCCCATGTGAAATTCTGGGCAAGGTTTTCATAGAACATATCTTCCTGGCTACAGTCCACATGTTGAAATGTTCTGGTTCTGGCAGCTCATAGTTTGACCTGAAGCAGTCAGTCTGCCATAAAGCTGTCGGCTTGCCGTAAAGCCGTCGGTCTGCCGTAAAGGTGTCGGTCTGCCGTAAATCAGTCGGTCTGCCATAAAGCAGTCTGTCTGCAGTCAAACCGTCGGCCTGCCATAAAGCCGTCGGCCTACCGTAAAGGTGTCGGTCTGCCGTAAATCAGTCGGTCTGCCATAAAGCAGTCTGTCTGCAGTCAAACCGACGGCCTGCCATAAAGCCGTTGGCCTACCATAAAGCCATTGGTCTACCCTAAAGCAGGCGGTCTGCCATAAAGCAGTCGGTCTGCTGTAAAGCCGTCGGTCTGCTGTAAAGCCGTCAGTCTGCTGTAAAGCCGTCGGTCTGCCGTAAAGCCGTCGTTCAGCCATAAAGCCGTCTGTCTGCAGTCAAACCCTCGGGCTGCCGTAAAGCCGTTGGCCTACCATAAAGCCATTGGTCTACCCTAAAGCAGGCGGTCTGCCATAAAGCAGTCGGTCTGCTGTAAAGCCGTCAGTCTGCTGTAAAGCCGTCAGTCTGCTGTAAAGCCGTCGGTCTGCCGTAAAGCTGTCGCTCTGCCATAAAACCGTCACCTTACGGGAAGAACCAGAACAGAACCGTGAAGCCTCCAGTGTCATTCTTCTGACCAGAGCCATTAGTAGTAGATGCCAGACCACTCATCTCATAAACACGTAAATTAGAATCCCAGGGATTTGGAATATGATATATCAAGGTAGAAACACTACCTACTGTTGCTTTAATCCTTTATAATAAGGTTAACAGAGGGAATGGAGGTTCTTTTGACCTCTTTACGATTTTTAGTTGATTTTGAAACCAGATGATGTTTATGACGATGCTTGGATGAGTCTTGGTTGATTTAATCAGCCCTGCATTTTAACAGGAACAGCAGCCACAGCTTGCATCAGTGAACATTAGTGGTCTGTGCTGATCCAAAAAGTTACTGCCTCCGGTTGGCGCTGTGGTTGCTGTCTTGCAGCAACACCTCAAAGAAAGGTCTGATTATGATTATGCAACCAGGAGGGTGTGTGTGATGAGTGCCTCTGACACATCACATTGCTGCAACATGTTAGGATGCTCCACCTTTGTGTTTTTGCTTCATTCTGCAGTAATGCTGCAGCTTTGCTCAGATGGACACCGGTTGCTAATGGCACAGTAACCCGACCCAAAGAGTCGGGTACCTCTGCAGCTGTTTGTTCAAAGGCTTGTTAATTTGATGAGTTGAAGACTGTTTTCATTCTCAGTCCTCTGAGTTTTAGCTACTTAAGGTGCAGACAAACTTTACCCTGAGCTGTTTTTCTTCCTGAGCCTCTGTTTTTCTGTGGTATAAACCTACCTGCAGAACCAGAAACACAGATAACTGTTGGTAAATCCTCGAAGGACGTTAACTATAAACAGAGAGGCTGGTGGGGCTTTGAAGGTCTGAGGTCATCTTCTTTAACTGTGCAGGGAAGTGTCCGCAATCCCCCTCTGACCTGCTGGACCGCGGCGGTCAGCAGGCAGGTCTGGACTCGTACCTGAACAAGGCCAACTCCTGGCTTTCAGGAAAGAAAGACGTTGCAGAGCGCCTTCTCAAACACACATCGAAAACTGACGTCAGAGGCTTCTTTGGAGGCCTGGAGAGCAAACTGAGGAGCTCCATAGCTTCCAAGTCTGAGTGAGTGATAGGTGTCATCTTTGAGTTAGTTTCATTAAAACGTTAACTTGACCAGAGCATGTTTTGTTTTTTTCCTACTGATGACAGAGAAGGTCCTGGTGAGATGAAACCCAAGTCCCCAGGTAGAAAGCAACACTTCCTGCTCCTCTGCATTTATTCACTAAAGGTAATTTGTTAACAATAGAAAAATCACTAATGTCTGTTTTGATTTTCTTATCCAGAGTCAGAAGGTCTAGAAGAGAAGAGAGGAGAAAAGGTTTACCTGTACACTCACCTGAAGCAGCAACCTATATGGTAAGAAGAACCAGGGCCGTTTCTCAATATGTGTACTTGTGCATTCTCATGTTCTCAAGCATGCTTAGTGTGAGGGATTGCACTCTAGTCAATGAGCAGATGCAATCAACTGGTTTTCCTTAGATAGAAAACTTTGACTGTATGATCTGGTTGAACTGTAAAGTGCCTTGAGATGACATGTGTTGTGAATTGGTGCTATATAGATAAACCGAATTGAATTGCTCTGTACTCTTAAAAAAATATCATCAGCTCTCCCCTTTTATATGGTGGTCTTGCAGTTACTTTGTTCACCATAAACTGATGTTTTACAGTTTTTTTATCGGTCAGGTAAGACTTCATTGGTCATTAGACACTTTATAACATGCTCCCGACTCTGCACACTGACGCTGCGTGATGTTGTTATCGTTGTCTGGGCAACACAATGTTTTACATCATGTGGCAACATTCAGCCAATCATGTAGCTCAGCATCACTGGCATGCACAGGGCCCGAGCAGATTTGACCACCCGAGCAGATCATGCATCTACACCGGCAATGGTAGTGACTTAAGGCTCCACATGCTTCACTTTGATCTTCTATGGACCGTACACACAGAAAAACGTATAGCAACAATAACGTTAGCGTACTTTGTGTACCCGTACAACAGAGGGAAGGTGAGAAGGCATTTTTGGACCTCAGACAGTAGCAGCAGGAAATCGGTGAAAACAGACCAGCAGAGAGACAACCAGAACCAAAAAGGGGCGGCCCGCCGGGCCCCCAACTGGAGCTAAGGAACCACGACAGGAAATCAGAGGACCCTGCTGGGGAAACGGTGCGCCAGAGCTCGGAGAGAAGGCAGCGGCTTGCCAGGCTTAGCTCTGGTAGAGATTGAGAAGCACAGCTGTAGATCTGAGAAGCATGCTGGAGAGAGGCTACAACTGACTGTGGCTAGCAATAGAGGCTAACTGCGGAGGATCGACTAAGCTTAGCGGTAGATCAGATAAGTCCAACAGCCAGACAGAACAAGGAAAGCGGGGTAGAGCCTACGGCTGTCCGGGAGTAGGACAGCAGTTTTGGAGAAGCCAGCCTGGGAGCCAGAGCTAGGAGAGGCAACGGCTGGCTAGAGCTAGCCTCTAGAGGCTAACTGCGGGAGATTGAAGGAGGACAGTTTGGGATCACCGCACCCTATCGGGTTTAGACAGAGCGGGGCATCAGACGGCTGGTGTCTGCGCTGGAGGTAGGATGAAGAAACAGTTCTTCTCCGGAGCCGCATGCGGCTCTTTAGCTCCCCCCATACGACTCCCTGGAGCTTTTTCAAAGTTTATGAACATTTTTTTATGTTTATTTTAAAATGGTGTGCAGGAGGTCAAACAAACATTCATTATGTTTCCAAATAATGTAAACATTTGTATAATAAATACATTTAAACAATAAGATGTAAACATTTCTTTGGCATTTTCTTGGCCTAGAGTCCAGAACCATTGCTACAGAGTTATGAGCCATTTGCCTCACCTTTAATCTCCACCGTCCCACAACCACACAACCCCCCCATCAGTCCATCTCATGAACTGGACCAGAGCAGAACCTATGCAGGTCTGACCTCCAGAGAACTGAGAGAGCTGCTACGTAAAAAAATCTGTTTTCCTGAATGATACCAAACATTGAGCAGAGATGTGATCTCACCAGGTCCGTCTGCAACTTTAGAAGCAATGTATCACTCTAACCGTTTTCCTGGCCAAGATACTCACAGGTATCAGAACCAGAGAGGTTCTGATATGGTTATAAAAATGGTACGTTTCCTCTGACAGGCACACGCTGAGGTTCTGGAACGCTGCATTCTTTGATGCCGTCCATTGTGAGCGGACGAAGAGATCTCCGACCACCAGGTGAGTCCGTGGGTGGGTGAGTGGTTCTGTTGGAGGTCGTTTTGAGGATGCACAGTGATGCGTCTGCCTCTCTGTAAAATCTTCTCCCTTCCTCTTCTTCTTGACCTTTTTTAACCTTTGTTTCCTTGTGCCTTGCTTCCGAGCAGTGGAGCGCAGGACGCAGAGGGAGACAAGAGGTCTGTTCTGTATTTAAGTCCGCTGTTCTAGCAGTGATCATGGTGATAATGGTGTACGGGTAAAAGGGCAGAGAAGCACTAATGCATCAGGCTAAGTGAAGCAAAACATCCTCATTTACTGAACTACTAACATTTTTAACCATTAAATCGCTGCAGGCAGAGCTTATTTTGTAAATGACCAACGCCAGCTACCATTAGCTTAGCCTCATGGCTCTTGTCGTCCAGTGTGCCTCCATGACTCCGTGGTTTCCTCTGCTTACCCAGAGTCCATCTTCTGGCCATCTACAGCGCCTCTTCTTCTACTGTGAGTCCAGCCTAAACGCTCTCAGCAGAAGGTACTCCTATTTGTGGAGCTCCCTTGCTGTGACAACAAACCCACATGACCTTGTCCTCAATTGTAACAGAAAATCGTCGGTATAGAGGCGACCAAACTGAGGCGGAATGTGTTGGCTTAGCTGTCCTACTAAGCTCTCCACAACCAGTAAGGTCTGTTAGAAGATGCTGGTCTGGGTTTGGGTGGCTAAGCTCCTCCAGGGTGAAGGCCACAGTGATCAGCTTTAGTCCAGCCATAAATGGTTCTGTGTTGCTGTGTCTGTTATCCATGAAGAGAAGGATGTTTGGTTCCTAATGGAGCCATGAAGACCTGTTCCAGACCCTTCATGTTGCACCATTGCAAAAACGAATACATCTTCCACTGAAGTTAGAGTGATGGCTTCTCCAAGTGTCCTGGTCCAGCTCAACCAATCCTGCTTCCCTCCTACCACCCAGTAGGAGGTTCTGTCTGGCCAGTCTAGCGTCTATATGAGGTTCTCCCTTCCAAACCTCCCTGGGCTTTACTGAGCTGCAGCTACTGGTCCAAGTGGTCCCTGATGAGGCGGCTTGGATAAATTGTAGAGGAATCTATAAAACATAACCTGAATGTTGTGAAGTTTTATCTGTGACTGATATCTGACCTTTAAGAGCATGGAAGCTAAAATATTTCAGGCTCTGAGAAGATCCAAGTTTTCTTCTGCTCTTTGATAATCCCACTAACAGGCAGTAGTGTTCATAGAGCTCAGCAACAGCTGACCAGTTCAGCGTCTCCCTTTCTGGTTTCCCACTCAGTTAGACGTCGTCCTGAGCCTAAAGCTGGAGGAAACCATTGGTTCATGTGGTTTATCTGAAAACCCACCAAACAGCAGCTGTAGTGATAATCGTCCTGCAGTTTTTAATCACGAAAAGATGTAAAGACTAATGTTAGCATGTTCTAGATGTCAGGAACTAAGGTTGTCCACCGCATTCTAGTTCTGCTTTGATATTTCTGTGTGCTCTTTGTCTCCCTGCATGCTAACCCCCCTCCCTCATTGTGCAGATTCAGTCAGTGTAGGGATGTCTGTATGTGGAACAGTTCTCAGCTCCCCGCATCTTCTCTGCATGCTCCCTCTGTGTTTCTACACATGGGATTACATTGGGATTATTCAATAGAATGAATAATCACCGAAATGTTTGCTTCAAGGTTTCTACAAACATTAAAATTGTGGAGACGCAAAATAAAACGGAGCATTGAGACCATTTTTATTATGTTTTGGTTTTGCATCAAAGCTGAACCCCATCTGGTCCTTGACTGCACCTAGAAATCCTGTTGATAAAGGTTCTGAGCAGGACCAGAGGGCAGCCCTGATGAGTCTTTCATGGACGGGAACAGGTCCGACTTAAAGCTGGCAGTGAGGACCGAACTCCTGCTCCGACTCCATACTCCTGGAGCGCCCCCCACAAGGCCTTTGTCTTCTCCAGATCAACAAAACCCATGTGGACCAGTTCAACCCTGGAGAGCCCTGCAGAGAGTGTAGAGCTGGTCCAGAACAAGAACCACTGCCCCTCCTGAAGCAGATGTTCAACCATAAGCCGGATGATGATGTACAAACTGATCAGTAGATACAGCAAGAAAGCAGCAATCAGGCTTTAAAGTCGTAGGGAAGTCATTTTTAAATGTCAAATCATTCTGGCTTAAACATGTATATAAATGTTCTCTTTATCAAACGATATTGTCCCAAAATTTGTCTGTCTGTCTTAAAATCTTTTTTTTTTTCGTCATCTTATGTAGGCCAGTTAATTATATGTCAGCCTGAACACCTAAATTCGGCCAATCATATATCAACAGATATCTGTCAATCAAATTTTTTCGGTCATAGCATCTTGATTCATATGTCGCAGCTAATTAGAGATGGCAAAGTACTCACTTTCTGTACTTGAGTAAAACTACAGATACTTGTGTTAAAAAATACTCTGATAAAAGTGGAAGTACTGATTAAACTTCTTTACTCAAGTAAAAGTAACAAAGTACAGGCTTGTAAATTTACTTAAAGTATAAAAGTAAAAGTAGAAA
>NW_015150895.1:701865-704445 GCF_000732505.1 Cyprinodon variegatus
GTCCTCTTCCACAACATCTTCGTCCCCGCTTTCCTTCTCTCAATGAAAAATATCTGACGGAGGAGACTCATCCACGACCCTCCGACACTAAACTCTCCTCCTCTTGCATGTTTCCGCTGTCCATAGCGTTCAGTGTCGTTTCTAAGTCACCAATTTAGTGCTACTTGGTCCCAATGGAATTTCCCATTGGGAACCTACTAGCACTAAGTTGCTAACTGGTTAGCAAGAGGCTTCCAACAAACCGGCCACAACCAAAATTGCTTGCGAACCTTCCGCCACAATAATCCCGCCCTCTTGATAAACGACCAATCACATTCACTTTATTCACTCGTGTAAAGTCGTGCACCACTCGGGAGAATTCGGAAATGCAATGATTGGAACAGCTGCTTCCTTACGACTTTAAATCTGGGTGTAGTGATGGACTCAGACCTGAACCTTCAGAGGCTCATAAAGACAGGAACAAAGTGCCCAGTTCTAAAGTCCTTCCTCTGGCGCCCCCTGTATCTCAGAGAATAGACTTTAATATCCTTCTGTTAGTCTAGAAATCACTGAATGGCTTCACTCCAAAATATATTACAGACCGGTTGGCAGTGAATCGACAGCCAGACCTCTCCGGTCTACTGGATCAGAACCAGAACCAGACATGGAGAAGCAGCTTTTAGTTGTTCTGCTCCAATAATCTGGAATAAACTCCTCGAAAGCTGTGAAACCTCTGAAGCTCTCAGTTCCTTTTAATCCAGATTAGAAAGGTTTTTGTTTTGAGGCCAGAATCCTCCTCAGAAACGCTGAATCCTACGTCTGTTCCATTGATCGTCTTCAGTGCTTCTGTAATAGTTGCTCAGAGATGCTTCAGGGCATGAAAACTTTTCCCGCTGCTGGTTTTATTGTCTTCTTCTGTCTGCTTGTAATGAAAAGCAATGATTCTCAGTGAGGGAATCATGTGCTGCTTTGCTGCTGATGGCTGATTCATTACATATATGGCTAACGTTCAGCGTTCAGAGTTTCAAAACATCCTGCAGCTTTTATGGTTTTAAACCACACAGGCAGCCCTGAACATTTCTGAGCTACAGGCTGCTTTGTCACCCAGCCCTGACCTGTTACTGTGGCAACGATTAGAAAGGACCTATCAGAACTCAAAGCTCTGTCTGTACAGGGAGAAGTGGTGTCACATGACCCAGGAGGAGAGAGACGACAGCTACAAGATCGATGAGAACATCGCCTTCGGGCAGCTGGGGTAAGGAAGCCACCTGGGATGGTGTAAAGCCAGATCAGAGGGGGATGGAAATTAAAAGCTCACATGTCACGGAGGTTCAATAAATAAAAGGAGCAAATTAATAGGATAGATAAACAGTTCATAAAAAGTAATTTTGTAACTTCTACTTGGTACTTTTGGCTCATGCCAAAAACCCAAATTCAACCTTTTATTTTCTTTCTTTGACCAGCAATATAAATTAAAATCTCTTAGTATTATCATTATTATTGTTGTTAAACTTTGATTAAACAAGAAAAAGTCACCATTCGGATTGACAGGCCCTTTTATAAAGGAGACCTGGCAAAATAAGATATAATAAACTAGATAATAACCAGTTACAAACATTACATGTTAAACTATATAAAGATTGAATTTTTAAAGACTGTTTAAAAAAAGAAAACAGTTTGTAGAAAAGGTACATCAGACGGAATACAAAAACCTGATAATTTTGGGAAATCATCTGAAGTAACGAGCAGCTTCATCACAATGAATTTATTGTGTTTGTTTTTCCCAGGAGAACCAAAGTAGACAATTTCTGTAACTCTAGCTATTTCCTATAAAGCAATCAATTCACTTTGACCAATAGGATTAGTTTCGTGCTCATTTACAATCGATTTAAATTCTCCCACTGTTATCAAGTCTCCCATTGTAGTCAAATTCAGATTCTTTTGTAGATTATTCCAAGGGAAAGGTGCAGCTTGTCTAAAAGCTGTCTCACCCAGTTCTGTTCTGACCCAGGAACTTCCATCTGAAGGGTTCACAGGAACACAAGCCACACTGCACTTTGTTTTTACACCTGTAATACAGAGGTTAGGTGGAAGGAACCCAATAATACATTTATAAACAAAAGTGAACCAGTGTGTGAGTCTAAGGACATGCAGAGATGGATAACTGGCAGCTGCAAACAGGTTACAATGGTGAACTCCATTTCCACAGCCACTAATAAAGCGCAGGGCAGGATGGTACACCCTATCCAATTTAAGGTGTTAGGATGCCACATTCATAAAAACCAGACAACCATGATCCAACACAGGTATCAGTAAACAGTAGATGACTGCGTCATCTGCATAAAAGAGTAGATGACTGCATGATTTGCATGAAATGGTAGATGACTGAGTCACTTGCTTAAGATAGTAGATGACTGCGTCATCTGCATAAAAGGGTAGGCGACTGAGTAACCTGCTTAAGATAGTAGATGACTGCGTCATCTACATAAAAGGGTAGGCGACTGAGTCACCTGCTTAAGATAGTAGATGACTGCGTCATCTACATAAAAGGGTAGGCGACTGAGTCACCTGCTTAAGATAGTAGATGACTGCGTCATCTAC
>NW_015150895.1:706036-716338 GCF_000732505.1 Cyprinodon variegatus
ATAAAAGGGTAGGCGACTGAGTCACCTGCTTAAGATAGTAGACTGCATCATTTGCATAAAAGGGTAGGCGACTGGGTCACCTGCTTAAGATAGTAGACTGCATCATTTGCATAAAAGGGTAGGCGACTGAGTCACCTGCTTAAGATAGTAGATGACTGCATCATTTGCATAAAAGGGTAGGTGACTGAGTCACCTGCTTAAGATGGTAGATGACTGCGTCATCTGCTTGAAACGGTAGATGACTGCGTGATCTGCATAAAACCATAGATGACTGCGTCATGTGCATGCAATGGTAGATGACCGCGTGATCGGCATATAACAGTAGACGATTTTGTGATCTGCATAAAACAGTAGATGACTGCGTCATCTGCATAACAAGGTAGACGACTGAGTCATCTGCATAAGATAGTAGATGACTGAGTCATCTGCATAAAAGGGTAGACGACTGCGTCATCTGCATAAGATAGTAGATGACTTTGTCCTCTGCCTCATCTGCATGAAAAAGTAGATGAGGCAGTATCTGCATAAAAAATGAAAAAAGGAATTTGACACATTACAACACAGATCATTAATATAGATGGAAAAGACCAGTGGACCAAAGATAAATCGATGGGGGACCCCTTTGTAACAGGAAGAAGGCAAGATGACAATCCAGAAAAATGTTCACAATGCATCCTCCCTGATAAATCATCTGAGAACCAATGAACAGCCTCGGTAGAAAGACCAATGTCAGAGACTCCTAAGCAGTCTGTAATGGTCGACGGCATCAACAGCCTTCGAAAGTTCCGTAAAAAGTGCGTTGCAATGCAATTTAAGACCATCACATCAGCAGATATTCTGCTGCCGTTTTCTAAAACCAGACTGATTATTGTATTTAATTCAATGACATTTTTAAGTTGCTCAGCAACAAGTATTTCAAGGACCTTTGCAAGGACGCTTCATTATGTAGTAACCCAACGGTAATAAAGTGTTGACCTGAGTTGAACTGAATTTTAAAAGGGGTTTGCTGGAGCACAGACTGTAGGCTGTTAAAGCGTGAAAAATCAGGTAGCCATCTGCAAAGCGACAGAAGGCGATGCCATGTTTTCCAAGACAAAGGAAAAGAATTAGGTGCTGCTGAACCACTCTGTACAGAGGGGTGAGGTGGACAGAAACCCCCAATATTACCAGGGAATCCTCCTAATGGAGCCTCTCAGGAATAAAGCCACTTAGCTGAGATTAGGTTACAACTGAAGGCAGCTGGTTGGACTGGAGGTTTCTTTAGGGATATTCACATAAACAAGGTTTAAGATTGTCATTTAAGGGAAGAAAATGAAAAAAATGACGTCAGAGGTTTGTGGGTGCAGCATGACATCATAGGGAGGAGTCCAGTTTTTATCAACTTGCTGTCCAAGCTTACCTCCATCATGGACAACACATCTCACCCCCTGCACCACAGTGTAGAGGAGCTGAGCAGCTCCTTTAATGAAAGACTTTTACACCCTGATGGTAAAAAGGAGCGCCACCGCAGGTCATTCATCCCTGACTATAAAATGCAACACTACAACTCCAATAACTTGTGCGATGTATAATGTGCAATTACTATTTAATACCCCGTGCAATAGCTATATAAATACATCTATATAAATACCCTGTGCAATAACCCTGTATAATAATCCTGCTTATTCAGTTTATTTATATAGCGCCAATTCACAATACATGTCATCTCAAAGCACTTTATAGTTCACCAGATTAAAATCAAAATCCAGTGAAATAAAAAAAAAAAGATTGTCATTTGATTCTGTTTGTGTTTCAGGACCTTCACCCATAACATGCTGGCCTTTGGTCTCAGTAAGCGCCTCTGTAACGACTTCCTGACGAAGCAGGCCGTCATCGGAAATCTAAATGAAGGTAAAGCTTCACAGAGACATGATACATGATGTTTGTTTCTGCACAGCCGTCCCACCACAGAGTTTCACTCAGGTTGAGATCTGGACTTTAACTGGACCATTGCATCTTCATTCTGCTGTAGATTAGCAGCTGAGTTTGGGAGAATCCAGAATTTACTCATAAATTTTCCTTCATTTTATTTGCTCTAACTTGGTTCCATTTTAAATAAAAACAACCATCTGAATCTTCCCTTAAAGCCCCGTTAGTCATGTGATAGGTTAACCGTCTCTGAGCCTGTTTCCCAGCAGCAAACTTAAAGAGGCGACCCACATTTTATTTGAACCAGATAAACCACTATTTGGATAATTTCTTCAAGTCTCTGCAGCCTCGGCTCTAGATCAGCTGATTTAGCTACTGAATGAATTCAGACCTGGTCTGTAAAAGGCAGCAGAGGAGGGAAGAATTGATACTCCTGAAAACAAAAACAAAAAAACCATCTCCAAACACATTTAGACCTTCATGGTGGTTTCAGAACAGTCTTAGTAAGCCCAGTATTTTGTTTTGTTTTTTTTGTCATTCCTGCTTCTCCATCCCTTTCATTTCTCATTTTGTGCGTCTGCATCTTTCTCTGCTAAGAACTAAACTGGAGATGATCAGACTGGTGTGTTTCCTCTGCCTGCAGAGCAATACAAGCTGCTGAGAGAACACATTGAGAAGATGGCGGCAGAGTGAGGCGGAGGACGGCGCCGGTTTCTCTCCCGCTCCACGTCCATTTCATATTTATGGTGTTCAGTCCTGAAAATGATCATCTCCAGTCTGCAAAGGGTTGAATAATGAGCAATAAAATAAGAGCATCATTTCTGCAGAGGAAGCAAAGTCCTCCAGTGTTCATGGCGACGCCACTCTGGGTTCTGCTCTTCTTCCCTCTGAAATGTGTCTCACGAAGGACTCGGCCTGCAGTGATCTGATGTTCAGACGTCTATTTATTTATTTAACTGTTCTGTTGTTGTTGTTGTTCTCTGGCTTCACCTTTTAACTGACAGAAACGAAACCTTGAATCTCCCACCGATCCTACCTACTTCATCATCTGTCTTGTAAGGTCTCCCTGAGGACTCCCTGCTGTTACTTTGTGCTGTCACTAGGGGGCAGTATTGCGCCTCATATGAATTCACTGCTCCAGTGTGTGTAGCGCCTCCCTGTGGTGGCTCTTCAGAGGAAGGTTTTCTGTGCTGCTCCATGTTTCCTGCCTGTGGATCAGCATCAGGTTTCCTCTCCTCACTGAGGCCCCTTAAGGTCCATCAGTTGTTCTGGGTTTCAACCATTTAATGTATGATATCAATAAACCAGGTGAATAAATTGTAAATGTGATTTAAGGATCATTCCTCTCGGCTTGATTTGTTTCAGGTCTCTCTCATGCTTCCATAACTCTGCTGCCCAAATGTAGGTGATGACCTGAAAACATCTGGAGTCTTTTAAGCTCACTGATAGTTTACTTCATGTTTATCAGCTGTTCTGGCTTTTTCAAGCCAAGATGAAAAATATTTATAATTTTATAAACTGTATTTCCTCCAATTCTTCCTCCTTTCTGATGAATTGTACTGAAAATAATCATCTAAATCCTTCATTTCTACGCTTCATTATTATGAAAACAGGCGATGCTTTTATCACCAAATCAGCATCACCCAATCAGAGATCAAGCAAGTTGAAACTAATGTTGATGATTTTCAGGGATTTTTTTCTTTTTGGTGTTCTGGGGCCAGTTGGGCCCCAGGAACTCAGGTTTTTAATACTGGAAGCTAAACAAATAACCCAAGTCATTTTTGAAGCATGAGAAAATGGAGTCAGGTTTATTTATTTTTGCGTCTCATCTCAGAGACACACAAACACAGGCTTTGATTATCCGACATGATTTAAATAAACTGGAGCCTGACGGTGATTCTAGAGGAGAAACATCTCAGCAGAAACAGATGGAAACCTGAACATTTTGGTTAGTCTGCATCACTAAGAGCGGCGTGTTGATGGAGACAATGTTCTCCAGAGCTTCAGCCACATTTCCAGCTCGCCATATAAATAAACAGCAGTCACGCTAGCTGCTCTCTGATTGGAGGACATGCAATGAGCTGTGAAAGGCCCGTCAGCGGTGTCACACTATGAACACCCTGCTCCATCTAATCGATGCCAGACCTCAGCGTGAGGGCCGCTCTGAGGCCCCTACAGACTCTAAACATCAGAGTAGATCCTTCATCTCATGGATCTGCTTCTTCTGAAGGGAAACAAAAAAAAAAAAAAAAACATGTCAGCAAACTGGTTAGCAGGACAGTCTGGGGTTCAAATCCCAGACTGACAAAGCAAACCTTTAAAGCAGGGATGTCAAAGTGGTTCCAGAAAGGGCCGTGTGGCTGCAGGTTTTCTGTCCAACCAAGCAATAGCTCACCAGACTCCAGTCATCTCATAAAGTCATCATGTTCAGATTGGACTCACTTGACTCACGACCCTCTCTGGAACCGTTTTGACACCCCTGCTTTAAAGGGTCTGAAACCTACTGGAAAATGAAAGCAGCAAAATGCTTCAGAAAGTTCAAACATGCAGAGAAACAGGAGGAAATGGCTTCTTTACCAACATTTTTATTAACATCTTTAATTTCTTCTGCTCCTGCAAACAAACAGCAAAACTCAGTTCTGAAATAATAAACCATCAAAGCAAGATGTTCTGAAGCTCCGGGAGGGTCTGGTCCACCAAAATTACTCCAAGAGCACATGGACAACAATCCAGGATGTTAGAAAAGAAACCAAAATATTATCTCTAGCAGGGGTCTTCAACATGTTCCAGGCCAAGGACCCCTAAACTGATGATGAGATGAAGCGTGGGCCCCCTAATTATATATATTGTATGAACTTGTGTTATCTCAAACTGGTCCTTTTGTAGCTCTAATACAGATGGAGTAGTTGTGTAACGAAAGTAATTTCTCCCTGGGATTATTAAAGTATTTCTGATTCCTGGTTGATGGGACAGGTGTTGTGAATGAAATGGTGCCCAGCTTGAAAGAGCTCCTGTGTGTCGCTGAATGTGTGCATTGATGACTGAAAGACATTTTCTGCCTCCATTTATCTGTTTCCTACAGTGTGTTTAATTCATATTAATGTGGATTTAAAAACATTTCGATTAGTGGAAAAAATTGTATGAGGGAATATAGATAAAAAGTCTAATCAACCAAAACTTTTGCAACCCCCATGCAGTACCTCCATGGACCCCCTAGGGGTTGCGGACCCCAATTGTTCAGGCAGTTCTGGATCAACAGATGTCATCAGAACTCTGAGTTGCATCATCAACAGGGCCTGCAGGGTTTCACCTCAGGTCAGTTCATAGATCCAGATCAGCCAGATCATCCACTTATTGACTTTACAGGATTCTCTCCTCCTGGATGAGCGGGTAGAGACAGGAGATATTTACTCTTCAGCATTCCCTCACATTGAGCATGCATGCGGTGAGAGTGGGGAGGAAAACTACATAACAACCACAGCCAGAGCGGCCTTCTCTTGAGGCCCACTGGGGTTCAAGGAGAGGTCCACGGTTAAAACATCTGCCGACCAAACTGAAGATGAAACCAGTATCATCTTCATGATCCTCAAAACTAAAAGGTAGATGGTCTGAGGTCTAAGGAGACCAAGGTGGACCTATGGAGGTCAGCATTGTAAACAACAAAAAGTAATTTTCCAGGTTCCCTTCATGACAAAGTCAGGCTGCACATCTAAACATGTCAACGCGTTTACAGACCCTCTGGAAAACCCAGCTTCAACAAACATGGTGGGTTAGTTGTAGAGCAGCTGTATAGCATAAGTCTCCAACGGTTTGTTTGGCTTTTAGGCCTCAGCCGAAGTGTGTGAGTCGGTGAGCAGACAAACTGAGCAGGCTCTTCACAGTTCTGTGACGTTGCTCCGCTTCCGGCCGGATTAAGTGTTAAAGTCCGGGTGGTCCCGGTCTGAGGGTGGTAATCCTGCCGCCGTGTACAAGCCTTCGCACACACATGTGCACACATCCCCGTGGGATTGTGAGTGTTTGTTTAGAGTTGGAGAAAGCAAAGCTGCAGAGATGTTGAAACATTTTGAACGTCTCACTCGCTGAGCTGAGGGTGCAGGATGTTTTCCTTCAGAACTTCAGTTTGTGGAGCTTCAACAGTGAGATCCAAATGTTAAACATACAATAAATATTTGTTTCAGTGTCGCAGCGCTGCTGAGAGCACATGCAGGAACAGCCTCCATGTTTAGGCTGAACTGACCTTCTAGAAGGAAGAGCAGATCTGAAAATGTTCCATCAGATGTTTTAAAGTCGGCCTTCTGAGCTTCAAATATGCTTCACATTTAAAAAAAAAAAACCCATGAAAATGTGAAAAAACTGCTGTTTAAATTCTCTGTGTTAAAGCAGAATCATATGAAGCAAAACTAACTGCTGAGGGATTTTATGAAGGTAAAATATTACATTTTTTTATCTTCCAGTTTAATTTTCTCACATTCATCCATCATAGCTTTCTAATCCGTTCTTAGTTTTCTTCTCATTTTTACTTTGGTTTTGTCCGTCTTCTCTGTCCACTTTAGATTCTTTCTGTTTTCTTTCTTTCTCCTGGTTTTATTTGCTTTATAATATTTTCAACATTGTTTTAGATCTGAATACGGTCTGGATTTCTCTTCTCAGTTCCTCAAACTCATGTAGGACCAGATCTGGGGGCAGCAGCCTCAGCAGAGACTCCCAGGATGTGTTTCATTTCAGGTGGCTGCATCCTCCAAGGACCTAGTCTACCTAGACTGGGTCCTTCGAAGTCTGTGAAAATAATGAGACCGGAAGATGGGCTATTGATTCAAACAGCTCCATCCTTCTCCGGCACACAAAGCAGGCAAAGAATGGATGACGAACCATCAGATAAAGATGTCTGATCCTCTTCAGCTGACTCCTCTGGATGTGGAGGGGAAGCAGCATTACTCTCAGGCTTTCCCTGATGACGAGCTCCTCAACCTCTCTCTAAGGGAGAGCCCAGCCATCCTGCAGAGGAAACTCATTTCAGGATCTGGTTCTTTGAGTCATGATCCAGATAAATAACCATAAGCCGACCCCTACCTTGTTTTCCAACAAAGAGCTGGATTGTGGTTTTAATTGCTCACTGAAAATGTCTTTTATTAGAGATGGAAAATAAGTTTAAATAATAAAGTAGGAATTTCTGCTGCTTCGGTGTAATTCTTTGGTTGAAGCACCCAATCAAAACACATCATCTCACGTTTGTTTATATATCCTGATCAGTCAGATCAAGCAATTATTGACTTTACATGAAGAGCGGGTAGACAGTAAATGTTAATTCTTCAGTAATCCCTCACACTAAGCATGCTTGTAGTGACGGTGGAAAGGAAAATTCCCTTTTAACAGGAAGAAACCTCCAGCAAAACCACGCCCACTGTGAGTGGCCATCTGTTGAGGCCGACTGGGGTTCAAGGAGCAGGAGTAGATGTAGAAAAGAAACATAGAATCACTAATCTATAAATACTTTCTATGTTTGAAAAGCTAACGGTAAACTAGCTCCACAGGTTTGTCTGGGAAAGAAACAGTTGATCAGACAAATTCTGAGCCAGTTTTTATGTCAGAGGATGAAAAAGAGAAAATCCAGTTAGTCACATTAAAACCTGAGCCCATAGCTATATCTAGGAGAGAAACAGGACTAAACACTGAAAAACAGGCCAAACTCCAACATCTATAAACAAAGGCATTGATGGCAGCAGCACAGCTGCTATTTCTTTGCAGGATGGAGTCAGAGCCATAAAGGAACAGACCAGATGAAGCTACTATGAAAAAAAGCAGAGAGAGCAGAAAGTTAGAGATTGAACTAATAGATTCTGCAGAGTGGGAGAATAGAGATAGAATAAATCAGAATGATGAAAAAGGGGTCCCTATGTCCTCCAGCAGTCTGAGCCTATAGCAGCATAACTATAGAGATAGCTCAGGATAACCTGAGCCAGTCTACTACTCAGTTTTACAAACTGATCCAATGTTCCGCCCCCATCCTACTTTCTTTTATTTAAAACACAGCTTGTTTGTTTTATTTATTTGAAATGAAAATGTTTAGGAAGTTTTAAACTTTTGGCTTACTTCTTAACAATTTTTAACAGCTTAACAGTCAATATTTTACATATTCAAAAGGAACGGGTCATGATATAACCACATATATATAATTTATGCATTACTGTATTACATATAATCCAATGATAACATACTACAGAATGATTTATATCTATACTGAATGCTGGTGAATAATCCAGGTCATATTCATTCCAAAAAAGTTAAAAAACAATCCACTGGATTTTGTTTTCCAAGTTTGAAGACGTTTTGCTTCCCATCCAGGGAGATTTTTGAATTGAAACAGACATTTTGAATAGAAAAGGTTTCCTGGATGGGAAGGGAAACGTCTTCAAGCTTGGAAAACAAAATCCAGTGGATTTGTTTGTTTTTTACTTTTTTTGGAATACCTATACTTAACTACATATACACACCATTCAATCATGTGCTTATTTGATCCTCTTTCAAATCTCTATTAAACATGATATATGGTGATATAATCATTAAATAAATATGTTCCTATAGTTTAATATAAACTAATCATTGTATTCATTTGTAACTTTGATGCCTCTGTGTCTCAGTGTTCGTCTCGGTCCCACATGCAGTCCGGGGGTCCCTGAACATCACATCCAGGTTCAGGCCCGTTTCATCAGAACTCCTGCTGCTGGCGGGTGTGTTTGGGTCCAAGCTGTAAACAGCATCAGTGCCTCTCTGGCAGACCTGGTGACTTATTGAAGTGAGTAAACCTTACGTGATTAGCAGCTAATGGGTCCTGAACCGAGCCCATCCGTCTTCATCACAGTCCTGCCCTGCCGCCTGGTGCTGAGTGTGTATTTGGACAAGAGGAGGTGGTTTATGCAGCGAGTGAAAACATATAATAAACACCAGGATTAGAAGCCTTTTTGATCCAGGAAGCTCCAGACGCTGATGTTTCCAGCCCAGACGGCCTTCATTCCACATGGAACCAAGATGATGTCCATCCGCAGCCATGTTGGTCATGGAGTCCATCTAGAGCTGGTTTCTAACCAGCTGTGTGAACCTTTAGCTGCTGTGTTCCAACTGCTTCCAGCCCCACAGGGATGAAGAGAAAGGAATGAGAAGGTTTGGTCTCGGCAGAAGGATGCAGCAAAGAGGGGACACTGAGCAGAAAGTATTAACTTCTCCACATTTGCTCAAATAAGGACAACCCACCTTTATTCTCATTATCTGGAGCTTATTTTCTGGGTGGGGATGTTCTGACCTGGAGGTCAGTGAATGCTCTTAGCAGAGCAGAAAGATTCCAACTCCTGACCTTCCTGCTGCTTGCAGCCGTCCAGCCGCTAAGATACACATCATCAGATGGAAATGTGGCCTCTGACTCATAAAAACCTAAATGAGTTCTGGTTCTGCGGTCGTTTCGTGTTGCTCAGGATGAATGGAAGCTGAAGAAGGACAAAACAAACAGAGTTCATGCTGAACTACATCCAGAACCGACAGAGGAGGCTCTGATCCAGTCAGCTGCTCCTCCTGGACCTGTAGTCTCCTCCAAGTCAGGGTGAAGAAGGTCTGAGACCTTCAGGCAGTTTGATTCTTCTCACAGCTAATCAGTCAGACAGGACCCCCTCTGCTCGGTAATAATCCGCCGGGTCAGGAGAGACTTCAGGAACCTCTGCAGGACAGAGAAGAACAGGCCGAGCCCAGAGAGCCCCTCCCTCCTTCACTCTGAGGTTTTCATCATGCTTTATTTACACGTCTGCCCAAAGAATCCTATACACAGGAAATGCTTGTGATTGTGAGGGAAGTTTATTTATTTCAAACAAACAGCGCCGCCTCGCACCGCTTCTCAGTGGAGGCTTTATTTAGACACGCTGTGATGCTGCTGCTGTCAGCACGGCCCGCTGATTTCATGCAGGTGACAGGTCCCAGATCAGAACATCAAGGCCTCGGAACATGAGGTTCTATTAGAAAATTTTTATTAAATTAAAAATGTCTTTACTCTCTGTCCCACACCCCTTTGCAGCACTTTTATCCACAATGCTTTGCTGCTTGAGTTCATTTAGGTTTTTACGTACCTTTCTGATGTCCTACAGCAGCCTCTTAATCAGGCGGAGGGCTGGACTTTGACTAGGCCGTCTTTTTTTGGTCTAAATCTGCTGCTTTGTTTGGACTCAGTGGGCTACTGATAAACTGGTTTGAACCGAGTTTTAGACATCAGGAACGACTCTCTGCCCAGGGCAGCATAAACCAGTAGTATTCTAATATTAAAGCTACAGTGTGTAATAATTACAGGGATATACAGTCAGAAATGTAATATATTATACATAACTATGTTATTTATCATCATCTACGAGCTCAGCC
>NW_015150895.1:716695-721740 GCF_000732505.1 Cyprinodon variegatus
GGCTGAGCTCGTAGATGATGATAAATAACATAGTTATGTATAATATATTACATTTCTGACTGTATATCCCTGTAATTATTACACACTGTAGCTTTAAAAACTGTTTTATTTGCTCAAAGGTATTCCGTAGGATTTTTATGATTTTTTTTTAAAGACCCTCCCTCTCCACTTTAAAAAAGCAAACCAACAACTCTGTACCCGCTCCCGAGAGGGAATGTCTATTAAATGCGTGTGAGTGCACGCACAAGCCCATTTCTCCTCGTGTACGCTCTGTTTAGAAGTTGCTGTTTGCATCGCTCATTCAAGCTTTTATGTCAGACTCACCACCGGTAAGTATAAATGGGGACGAGCATGTAGGACGGCCTTATGTAAACATATCACCAGAATGATTGACAGTTAGGAGGACCACTTATTTTGATGATCCACCTGGAAAAGAACATCCTCAACTATACCTTTAATTTATTTTAGTTAAGATGAGTTACTATGAACTAAAAACAGACCTCTCTCTATGGTGGCTTTAGAAAATGTCTATATCAGGTCAAATCTAGTTTATTTTCACACTAAACCGCAGTGAACAAGCAGAGAATCTGAGAGTGAGTGAATGATAAATTAGAAAACAGTGAGCATCCTCTTCATCAGACTGTTAAACATCAACAGAGCGTCTTCAGTCAGAGGCTTCTCCACTGCAGACAGACCTCTACAGGAGATGCTTCCTGCTACAGCATCAACATTTATTCCTGTTAGAGTGAAAACATTTCATTTCCTTTTGGGATCAATAAATGATTTTTTAACTGAATGCATTTAAAAAGAATAACAGCTTTTTTCCCCTGTGAAATTATTTTAATTCTCCTAAATATCAACCAGGAAACTAAAGAAAACTCTGAGCTCAGGATAGTTTTAAGCTTTAATATTAAAAGTAAACAGTTTGAATAAGTGATTTTTTTCTCCGGTTGATTATGAAAGAAAAATGGACAAAATAAAAGGGTGAGTGCAGCCCGACCCGGTCCAGGTGGGCCGGCGCCGACCTCTGGCTGCATGTCAATTACAAAACATAGAGAAACAGAAAATAGAGACACTTTCAGTTTGGTTGGTTATTTAAATAACCATTTAAAAGAAGGGAATGTTTTTAGGTTTCTCATAAAATCAAAGCTGAAAGTAAAAAATTGTTTTACAGGTATTTAGTAAAATGCTGTAATTTTGAAGTAGAGGGAGTGGATCTACTTTCAAATGCAGGATTTATTTCTGCTTCCTGATGTGTCTCTAGTTGCCTCTGCTGTAGCTTCTCTGCAGCATCTTCAGTCTCTGATGCTTCATGAACACCTGAGTCTGCAGAACTTCTCTGAGATTCCTGCAGTTTGCTGCAAACAAGCAGTAAAGACATTCAGGGTTGGATCCTGCCTTCATAAATCATATAAAATAAAAGAGGATATCAGCCCCACATGATTTCTACCTGAACTTTATTCAAAGGCAGAGCGAACCACTCTATATGATTTGGTTACAGTAGGATTTATCCTCACCTTGTTTGGCAAAGCCATGCCCTGTCACCATAACTTACAAATATTTACAATTAACTTTTTTTTTTTTTTTTTTTTTGCTGCGTCAACAAAGGAAGCAAAAAGTCAAACATTAAACAGTAACAGGTTCAGATGAATTAAAACTCCATCCTGTTGGTTTGCTGTCCTGTCTGAACAATATAGATGATGGCAATGATGATGATGATGATGATGATCCCTTCATTTAAAGCGCACCGCTGGGTCCGAGCACGTGAGGGACAGGTAGGAGCAGAGCGGGAACCCCACCTGGACCAGCGGATGGGGGCGCGCGCCCAGGAGCGGGGACGCCCACAGACCCTCCGCTGAAACATCCGGGGCGCGGTGGCGCGCCTGCTCCGGGTCTTTGGATAAGATGCTGTCTATGGTGAAGCCTTTGGACCGCTCCGTCCTCTGCGGGCCTCCTCTGGGGGCCTGCTGGGAGGGCTCGGCCCGGTGGGGGCCATCGGGGGGGTCTCTGCTCGGGGAAACCTGCTGCCTCTGTGTGGGATGAACCTGCTGGCTGAACTTGAAGAGAACCGGTTCTGGTTCCGGCTCTGTGCGCTTCGCGTCCTTGGATGGCGCCGGGCCCTTGGCGCGCCTCGGCCCCTGCTCTTTGGCGTCCTGCTGGCCCCTGGCCCTCCGCTTCCTGCGGCGGTAGTTGCCGTTCTCGAACATGTCCAGGCAGCTGGAGTCCAGGGTCCAGTAGCTGCCCTTGCCGGGCCGGCCCTTCTCCCGGGGCAGCTTGATGAAGCAGTCGTTCAGGGACAGGTTGTGGCGGATGGAGTTCTGCCAGCCCTGCTTGTTGTCCTGGTAGAAGGGGAACCGCTCCATGATGAACTGGTAGATCCCGCTGAGGGTGGCGCGCTGCCCGGGCGCGCTCCTGATCGCCATGGCGATGAGCGCGATGTAGCTGTAGGGGGGCTTCTGAGGGGGCTCCTGGGGGCCCGGCACCAGGCTCAGCGCGCTGTCCCCTCCGTACAGGTAGATCAGCGGGGGTCCGGAGAGGCTCAGAGCCGGCGGCACGCGGCCGGGGAACAGAGCCATGAGGCTGGGGAGGGAAAGCAGCGGGGGTCCCTGACACAGCGGAGCCTCTCCTTCCTCAGACTCATGGGGCCCCAGAAAACTGTCCGGAGCCGCTGGTTGGTTGCGATGTTTTGACTCTGAACTGGGAAATAAAGTGTCCATCAGAACCAGCCCACCCACATCCATTCACCCCCCCTTCCCCCGGGGCCCCAGCCAATGAGGGGCCCGCTTATTCTCTCATCTGTTTACAGAATTAGTGCTTGATAAGTCTGCCCACCCAGGCCGAATCAAGCTGTGTTTATTTGGACAAATTTCCGGGCAGCATTTCCAGAAACGCGCTAATGTGCTGTTTGAAAGCCGCAGGTCCCGCGCTGCGCCCCGCGAGGAGGAGGGGGGGGGATAAAACCAACAGGTCTCATCACCTGTTTATGAGCATCGCCATCAAATCTGACCCAAACTAAATCAGAACAGTTCTGAAGTCAGGCTGTTTTATGCTGAAGGTCCAAACATCCAGAAATCATCAGAGAAAAACTCTGCTGTGATGTTTGAATGTTTGTTTGGATTTCCTTCACAGATTCCAAGTTACAGACAAACGGAAAAGGAAAAATAAATGGTGGAAAAGGTCACATTTAATGTAACTGAATCCGATCCCAAAGTTCAGATGTCTCAAGCTGGATTCCCTTACAAGGACAACAGTCAGCGTCATATTTGGAGATGGGACCATGATGCTCTATATTCTGTATTTTCCTGTTTATAGGTCAGAGGAGGATTATAACAACTCTCCAAGTGGACCCAGCTGGGCCCTGCTTACATTAGGGATTCAGAGCTTTTTGGTGAATAAACTCTGAAGTTTGTTCTGTTTCGCTCTCAGCAGGCGGTGATTCATTAGACAATTAAACTAAATGCTGGGATGAGAGGAGAGCTGAAGAATTCAGGATCTGACATTTGGATCCTTCAGGACACATTTTATGACCCAGAAACAGTCCGGCACACTTTGCTGCACTTTCTGGGTTCTGGAACTTTCTGGTTCATTTCCTTTGCTAAGAAAATTCTGGAAAGTAACATTTAATTTGTTAAGTAGTCTAAAAATCTATTGAAGCCTTCCAGAAGTTCTGACCCGTAGGTTCTGGGTTGCACAATGATACAAGTCACCTTATATTACAGTAGTTTTTAAATAATTGCACGGAAAGCTGCAGGTTTCAGGAAAGTAACCAGTGGATTGGAGATTTGTGAAGAACTTTCTACGTCATAGGAAAGTAACCAATAACCTTCAGGAAAGTAATCAATAAGCTGGATTAAAGTTTAAAGTAACATAAACATCTGGAAAAATACAGGTCCTTCTCAAAATATTAGCATATTATAATAAAGTTCATTATTTTCCATAATGCAATGATAAAACTTGAACATTCAAATATATTTTAGATTCATTGTGCAATAACTGAAATATTTCAGGTCTTTTATTGTCTTAATACGGATGATTTTGGCGTACAGCTCATGAAAACCCAAATTCCTATCTCACAAAATTAGCATAATTCATCCGACCAATAAAAGAAAAGTGTTCTTAATACAAAAAAAAGTAAACCTTCAAATAATTATGTACAGTTATAAACTCAATACATGGTGCGGAATCCCTTTGCAGAAATGGCAGCTTCAATGCGGCGTGGCATGGAGGCAATCAGCCTGTGTCTCTGCTGAGGTGTTATGGAGGCCCAGGATGCTTCCATAGCGTTTAGCCTTTAGCTCATCCACAGTGTTCGGTCTTGCTTCTCTCAACTTTCTCTTCATAATATCCCACAGATTCTCTCTGGGCTTCAGGTCAGGAGAGTTGGTAGGCCAATTGAGCACAGTGATACCATGGTCAGTAAATCTTTTACCAGTGGTTTTGGTATTGTGAGCAGGTGCCAGGTGGTGCTGAAAAATGAAATCTTCATCTCCATAAAGCTTTTCAGCAGATGGAAGCATGAAGTGCAACAAAATCTCCTGATAGCTGCATTGAACAGCCCTTGATAAAATACAGCGGACCAACCCCAGCAGCTGACATGGCGCCCCAGACCATCACTGACTCTGGGTACCCGATACTGGACTTCTGGCATTTTGGCATTTCCTTCTCCCCAGTCTTCCTCCAGACTCTGGCAGCTTGATTTCCAAATGACGTGCAAAACTGATCAACAGTCCAGAGCTGCTTCTCTGTAGCCCAGGTCAGGAGCCTCTGCCGCTGTTTCTGCTTCAAAAGTGGCTTGATCTGGGGAATGCGGCACCTGTATCCCATTTCCTGCACACTCCTGTACACGGTGGCTCTGGATGTTTCTACTCCAGACTCAGTCCACTGCTTCCGCAGGTCCCCCAAGGTCTGGAATCAGCTCTTCTCTACAATCTTCCTCAGGGTCTGGTCACCTCTTCTCGCTTTTTCTGCCACACTTTTTCCTTCCCACTGAGGTGCCTTGATGCAGCACTCTGGAAACAGCCTATTGGTTCAGAAATATCTTTCTG